>NC_036843.1:28101469-28158521 GCF_002910315.2 Salvelinus sp. IW2-2015 | reverse complement strand
GTGTGTGTGTGCAGTGTTCAAATGGTGTGTAGTGGTGTTGTGTGTGTGTGTGTGTGTGTGTGTGTGTGTGTGTGTGTGTGTGTGTGTGGTGTGTGTGTGTGTGTGTGTGTGTGTGTGTGTGTGTGTGTGTGTGTGTGTGTGTGTGTGTGTGTGTGTGTGTTGTGGAGTGTCAGTGTAGTTGTGTGAGTGTGTAGGAACACTTCACCAACAGAAGGGTGAATTTATAAAATGTGTGTAGGCTATGTGTAAACCATACAGTACATATAGGACTTCCTGTACAAAAGGGAATTTTAACAGCCGTCCATGTGAATTTTGATTAAATAGGTTGCCTATACAGACATTGCATGTCTTAGTGAGATCTAGATGGGTTGTGTGGAGGTCTGCATGATCAAGAGACACAATACATACTTCCTTGTGAATGAAGTGACCTGGGAAGCCTCAGAGAGGGCATCGTGCTTTTGTATCGATCCCAGTGTGTTCAAAAACATCTGTCAAGTGCAATAAAGGACGTCTTTCCCTTAAAGGACGTCTGTTGTGTGATTTATTTATCAAGATGTTTTTAATGCGTAACGCATGAGTACAAGTCCACGCTCACAGTATTTCATTGTAGCTTATGGCATGTATTCCCAGTTTCAGATTACTATGGAAGTATGTTTGGGAACATTATAGTCACTGCTCCTGAACCTTAAAAAGCCCTACAGTGCCTTTTGCCTTCCCTTGAAGCCGATTGCAAATGTCCTGCTGTCAGATAAGTCCTTTTTGTAATTCAATATAATCAGAGTAATCTAGGATGAGGTGTCAAAAATTTTCGGTTTATACTAATGTAATAAACATAATTTCCTGCAACCGATGGCAATTTATCTTGGGCCGTGTGTATCACATGTCTCATAGTAGGACTGCTGATTTATGATCAGTTTAGCCTTTTAGATCACAATGAATAGGATTATCCCAGATCAGTACTCCTACTCTGAGATGCTTATTCATACGGCCCCTGGCCTCAGTAACCTTGTGTATTCTGCCATCTAGAGGACAGCATAATCAGATGACTTGACACAAACAGAACGCATTTCACTAAGCCTACATTTTCCTACGATATTATTATTTTGGTGTACATGTAGTGAGATCCAAAAGTAATTTCACACTGACACATTTTTTGTTGTTTTGGTTCTGTGTTCCAGCACTTTGGATTGGTGCTTTAATTTGAGGGTATTTCATCCATTTCGGGTGAACCGTTTAGAAATTACATAACTTTTTTATATAAGTCCCCTCATTTTAGGGAACCAAAAGTATTTGGACAATTTTCACTTATATGTGTACTAAAGTAGTCAAAAGTTTAGTATTTGGTCCATATTCCTAGCACAAAATAAATACATCAAGCTTGTGACTCTACAAACTTGTTTGGATGCATTTGCAGTTTGTTTTGGTTGTGTTTCAGATTATTTTCTGCCTAATAGAAATGAATAGTAAATAATGTATTGTGTCATTTTGGAGTCACTATTATTGTAAATAAGAATAGAATATACACTGAGTGTACCAAACATTAGGAACACCTTGCACCCGTACAAGGTGTCCACAGGGATGCTGGCCCATGTTGACTGCAATGCTTCCCACAGTTGTGTCAGTTGGATGGATGTCCTTTGGGTGGTGGACCATTCTTCAAAAACCGAAGGCACATTGTAGTTCTTGACACAAACCGGTGCGCCCAGAACTTACTACCATACCCTGTTCAAGGCACTTAAATATTTTGTCTTGACCATGCACCCTCTGAATGCCACACAATACACAATCCATGTCTCAATTGTCTACAGTGATTGAAGTGGATTTAACAAGTGACATCAATAACGGGATCATAGCTTTCACCCTGGTCAGTCTACGTCATGGAAAGACAGACTGACAGGATCGGTGGGTTCCCCATGGGACGGTTGACCTAACGTAGGCTAATGCGATTAGCATGAGGTTGTAAGTAACAAGAACATTTCCCAGGACATAGACATATCTGATATTGGCAGAAAGCTTAAATTCTTGTTAATCTAACTACACTGTCCAATTTACAGTAGCTATTACAGTGAATGAATACCATGCTATTGTATGAGGAGAGTGCATAGTTATGAACTTGAAAAAGTTATTAATAAACCAATTAGGCACATTTGAGTAGTCTTGATACAACATTTTGAACAGAAATGCAATGGTTCATTGGATCAGCCTAAAACGTTGCATACACTGCTGCCATCTAGTGGCCAAAATCGAATTTGCTCCTATGCTGGAATAATACATTATGGCCTTTCTCTTTGCATTTCAAAGATGATGGTACAGAAAATATAAATTTGTATTGCATATAGAGGCATCAGAATGTCCGTTCTGAAACCATCAGAAAGGTAGACAGGACAGGAGTCACAAATGTGGTATTTTATTAGGATCTCCATTAGCTGTTACGAAAGCCGCAGCTAGTCTTCCTGGGGTCCACACGAAAGTCTTTGAAATGATGCTTTATTGAAATAAAAGAAGAATGCAAGGAATTCAATGTCTCTGATGACAGACTAACACTTCACACATTGTGCCCAGTGGATGGTGGCATAGTCAATGTCAAAATGAACTCTCTCAGGCTAAACAGATAAAATATTGTCAATCCACACGTCACAAGAGAAAAAACAGGGTGGTCCACTGGTCACAATCTTAGTGAAAGGGGACATATTTTCTAAATTATAAAGATATTATAATATCAAAGTTTCAATCAAATGCATTTTGTCCAGAGTGTTTATATCAGTAATCTGTTCAGCCAGACGTTTTAAATAACATCTCTACGTGTTTAGAAACACTGCCCAGACCCTCTAATGAATTTATGTTAATGCCTGACTCTACTGCTGCTGCTGTGTGTATGCGTGTGTGTGTGTGTGTGTGTTGGAGTGTCAGTGTAGTTGTGTGAGTGTGTAGGAACACTTTCACCAACAGAAGGGTGAATTTATAAAATGTGTGTAGGCTATGTGTAAAAGCCATACAGTACATATAGGACTTCCTGTACAAAAGGGAATTTTAACAGCCGTCCATGTGAATTTTGATTAAATAGGTTGCCTATACAGACATTGCATGTCTTAGTGAGATCTAGATGGGTTGTGTGGAGGTCTGCATGATCAAGAGACACAATACATACTTCCTTGTGAATGAAGTGACCTGGGAAGGCCTCAGAGAGGGCATCGTGCTTTTGTATCGGATCCCAGTGTGTTCAAAAACATCTGTCAAGTGCAATAAAGGACGTCTTMCCCTTAAAGGACGTCTGTTGTGTGATTTATTTGATCAAGATGTTTTTAATGCGTAACGCATGAGTACAAGTCACAGCTCACAGTATTTCATTGTAGCTTATGGCATGTATTCCCATGTTCAGATATACTATGGAAGTATGTTTGGGAACATTATAGTCACTGCTCCTGAACTTAAAAAGCCCTACAGTGCCTTTTGCCTTCCCTTGAAGCCGATTGCAAATGTCCTGCTGTCAGATAAGTCCTTTTTGTAATTCAATATAATCAGAGTAAATCTAGGATGAGGTGTCAATAATTTTCGGTTTATACTAATGTAATAACATAATTTCCTGCAACCGATGGCAATTTATCTTGGGCCGTGTGTATCACATGTCTCATAGTAGGACTGCTGATTTATGATCAGTTTAGCCTTTTAGATCACAATGAATAGGATTATCCCAGATCAGTACTCCTACTCTGAGATGCTTMATTCATACGGCCCCTGGCCTCAGTAACCTTGTGTATTCTGCCATCTAGAGGACAGCATAATCAGATGACTTGACACAAACAGAACGCATTTCACTAAGCCTACATTTTCCTACGGTATTATTATTTTTGGTGTACATGTAGTGAGATCCAAAAGTAATTTCACACTGACACATTTTTTGTTGTTTTGGTTCTGTGTTCCAGCACTTTGGATTGGTGCTTTAATTTGAGGGTATRTTCATCCATTTCGGGTGAACCGTTTAGAAATTACATAACTTTTTATATATAGTCCCCTKKTTTTAGGGAACCAAAAGTATTTGGACAATTTCACTTATATGTGTACTAAAGTAGTCAAAAGTTTAGTATTTGGTCCTATATTCCTAGCACAAAATAAKTACATCAAGCTTGTGACTCTACAAACTTGTTGGATGCATTTGCAGTTTGTTTTGGTTGTGTTTCAGATTATTTTCTGCCTAATAGAAATGAATAGTAAATAATGTATTGTGTCATTTTGGAGTCACTATTATTGTAAATAAGAATAGAATATACACTGAGTGTACCAAACATTAGGAACACCTTGCACCCGTACAAGGTGTCCACAGGGATGCTGGCCCATGTTGACTGCAATGCTTCCCACAGTTGTGTCAWGTTGGATGGATGTCCTTTGGGTGGTGGACCATTCTTCAAAAACCGGYKYSCATTGTAGTTCTTGACACAAACCGGTGCGCCCAGAACTTACTACCATACCCTGTTCAAAGGCACTTAAATATTTTGTCTTGACCATGCACCCTCTGAATGCCACACATACACAATCCATGTCTCAATTGTCTACAGTGATTGAAGTGGATTTAACAAGTGACATCAATAAGGGATCATAGCTTTCACCTGGTCAGTCTACGTCATGGAAAGACAGACTGACAGGATCGGTGGGTTCCCACATGGGACGGTTGACCTAACGTAGGCTAATGCGATTAGCATGAGGTTGTAAGTAACAAGAACATTTCCCAGGACATAGACATATCTGATATTGGCAGAAAGCTTAAATTCTTGTTAATCTAACTANGCGATTAGCATGAGGTTGTAAGTAACAAGAACATTTCCCAGGACATAGACATATCTGATATTGGCAGAAAGCTTAAATTCTTGTTAATCTAACTACACTGTCCAATTTACAGTAGCTATTACAGTGAATGAATACCATGCTATTGTATGAGGAGAGTGCATAGTTATGAACTTGAAAAAGTTATTAATAAACCAATTAGGCACATTTGAGTAGTCTTGATACAACATTTTGAACAGAAATGCAATGGTTCATTGGATCAGCCTAAAACGTTGCATACACTGCTGCCATCTAGTGGCCAAAATCGAATTTGCTCCTATGCTGGAATAATACATTATGGCCTTTCTCTTGCATTTCAAAGATGATGGTACAGAAAATATAAATTTGTATTGCATATAGAGGCATCAGAATGTCCGTTCTGAAACCATCAGAAAGGTAGACAGGACAGGAGTCACAAATGTGGTATTTTATTAGGATCTCCATTAGCTGTTACGAAAGCCGCAGCTAGTCTTCCTGGGGTCCACACGAAAGTCTTTGAATGATGCTTTATTGAAATATAAAGAAGAATGCAAGGAATTCAATGTCTCTGATGACAGACTAACACTTCACACATTGTGCCCAGTGGATGGTGGCATAGTCAATGTCAAAATGAACTCTCTCAGGCTAAACAGATAAAATATTGTCAATCCACACTGTCACAAGAGAAAAAACAGGGTGGTCCACTGGTCACAATCTTAGTGAAAGGGGGACATATTTTCTAAATTATAAAGTATATTATAATAATCAAAGTTTCAATCAAATGCTTTGTCTATTTTTTGTCTTCTAAGTCGTATTCAAATCCAAATCAAATGTATTTATATATCCCTTCATACATCAGCTGATATCTCAAAGTGCTATACAGAAACCCAGCCTAAAACCCCAAACAGCAAGCAATGCAGGTGTAGAAGCACGGTGGCTAGGAAAGACTCCCTAGAAAGGCCAAAACCTAGAGAGGAACCAGGCTATGAGGGGTGGCCAGTCCTCTTCTGGCTGTGCCGGGTGGAGATTATAACAGAACATGGCCAAGATGTTCAAATGTTCATAAATGACCAGCACGGTCAAATAATAATCAGGAGTAAATGTCAGTTGGCTTTTCATAGCCGATCATTAAGAGTATCTCTACCGCTCCTGCGGTCTCTAGAGAGTTGAAAACAGCAGGTCTGGGACAGGTAGCACGTCCGGTGAACAGGTCAGGGTTCCATAGCCGCAGGCAGAACAGTTGAAACTGGAGCAGCAGCACGGCCAGGTGGACTGGGGACAGCAAGGAGTCATCATGCCAGGTCGTTCTGAGGCATGGTCCTAGGGCTCAGGTCCTCCGAGAGAGAGAAAGAGAGAATTAGAGAGAGCATACTTAAATTCACACAGGACACCGGATAAGACAGAAGTACTCCAGATATAACAAACTGACCCTAGCCCTCCGACAGATAAACTACTGCAGCATAAATACTGGAGGCTGAGACAGGAGGGGTCAGGAGACACTGTGGCCCCATCCAATGATACCCCCGGACAGGGCCAAACAGGAAGGATATAACCCCACCCACTTTGCCAAAGCACAGCCCCCACACCACTAGAGGGATATCGTCAACCACCAACTTACCATCCTGAGACAAGGCCGAGTATAGCCCACAAAGATCTCCGCCACGGCACAACCCAAGGGGTGGCTCCAACCCAGACAGGAAGATCACGTCAGTGACTCTACCCACTCAAGTAACGCACCCCTCCTAGGGACGGCATGAAAGAGCACCAGTAAGCCAGTGACTCAGCCCCTGTAATAGGGTTAGAGGTAGAGAATCCCAGTGGAGAGAGGGGAACCGGCCACGCAGAGACAGCAAGGGCGGTTCGTTGCTCCAGAGCCTTTTGTATTGTATTGGTGACAACCTTCCATTATCAGCAACACCACAGGAATTAGCAATGGTAGGCTTTCTTTGAAGTAGTCAATATGCAACCAGTTGAATAGTTTTTACTAATGAACACCTTAAAAGAGTTGGTGCCAGTTTCATTTCAATTTTTTTCAGACATGTAATTGTATTTTTATGGTGAAAAACCTTGCCTTTATTTAACTGTTTGGAATAGAAATGGGATTGACACCAACTCTGCAGAGGAAAGTTTTTCACATGAGAGGGTAGATGGAACGACCTGCGATTCCACACTGGGTGTACCCTCTAGCAATGAGGAGATAACAAAACAGACTTCAATTACAACACAATGAAGCTACCCGATAATCAGTTGAATAGTATTTGTTTGTCACTGATTATATTTCATGGAATTTCTTGTAAAAAAATTAAACACATATTTAACATAACGTTTCCATTATGCTATACCTGTCTCTGATACTAATGTCATGACAACAAACTTCACACTGACAACATGACAAAACTTATATATAATTTGCATGAAATGTTTTATGACATTTTGGTGACTGCCGTGTTCTTCACAATGCAGTGGTCCGTCCATGTTGCGTCTGCCATACCCAACACCTTATGACTATACTTTTATTTTAATGTACGCTGGGTCATAGAGAATTCCTAAGATGACTGATCATGATGTTTTAATACACTTGTGTCATAATTCTGCAATGCATTGAAATGTAAAACCAACAAACTATATCAACATTGATCTGTATGCATATAATGCTGAACTGTTAGGGCTGCAAATAATTGGTACAGGAATAATGACACTCAGGGTCTATATCAATTCGTATCTCATGATTCCTCGCCTCCTACTCAATAACATTGGACGAGACAGTCCAGCAAGGTCCTTCCCCTCAGACCTTTTCAAATACGTTTTGAGGAGGATGAGAGGAATAAAAGAAAGATGAATTGAGAATGAGCCAACTGGAAGGTCCTAGAGCTTGAATTTCTCGTACATGGCGACTAGGCCCTCTTTCGTTGTCAACAGTAAATCTCCGGTACCCTTTGACGCGGAAATTGAAGATCATGTTTTTGTATCTGCAGCTCTCCTCCTAAAATAAAATAAAGGAGTAAAGTTCGTCAAGGAAGTTCCTGTGATAATGGACTACGACACAATGACCCACTGTGTAGCTTGTCTGACACCTTACCTTGGGGGAGTAAGGATATRCTGTCTCRGACATGATAGTGAAGAACAYGTGTCACTAAAATTGYGCYGCAGGTAGCCTAGCGGTTAGGAGCGTTGGGCCAGTAACCAAYAAGTTGCTGGTTCGACTCCCYAGCAGAAAAATCTGCCAATGTGCCCTTGAACAACTTTTCCCGTAATTGCTAAATGACTAAAATGGTCCAGGAATACAGTGAAACCCAGCGGCTTGGTACAGTTCTGCAGGTTCTTTGTACTCAGGGACCTCAGCTTGCCGGTCTTGCTGAACACTTGTCCCTCAGGGGCCCAATGGCAGCAAATGTATTAGTGGAGCCACYCTTTCCTTAAAGCACAGGATAAAGAATTGAAATCTCACTAAGCAATTAAACAATAGTTAGATGCACCCGCATACATGTGAACAAGTGTGGGGGTGGTTGAGGCACACAGTGGATGACCACATTTTGTAGTGCATGTGTCAATCTTCGATTCCCTCTCATCTTTAAAGCTCGAGCAAATAAAGGGGATGGAGTCTTGGAAGGTTACCTTRATAAGATATATAAAGGAAGTATTGTGAGTCCGTGAAGATGAGATGAAGAAAATATGTGTTCTTCTAACCTAGTTCTTCATGTTTGTCACATATCTGTGTGTACGCCAGTCTCATGATGATGTGACTTTGGCAGTCGTGTTCCACTCAGAGGGGGATCTCCTCAAAGCCGCYCTGATCCTCAGCCACAACAGGCAGCATGGCATTGTACTCTGTGTGTCTAAATGTGTGGGAGAGAAAACAAAGTACTATCAAAGAATAACTATACAATTATCCAATCACACATCTTTTCAATGCTTTTTTTGCAGGAGCCTGTTTGTAATATCGCTTCCAATTATGTAATAATTTCAAATAAGTCCAACTCTAAATTGTGGCACTAATACATGTCATATCTGAGTATTTACATGGTAATCAATGCAGTACTTACAGTGTAACAACCTAGGTACATACAGTACCAGTCAAAAGTTTGGACACACCTACTCATTCAAGGGTTTTAATTTATTTTTACTATTTTCTACATTGTAGAATAATAGTGAAGACATCAAAACTATGAAATCATGTAGTAACCAAAAAAGTCTTCAAAGTTGCCACCCTTTGCCTTGACAGCTTTGCACACTCTTAGCATTCTCTCAACCAGCTTCACCTGGAATGCTTTTCCAACAGTCTTGAAGGAGATCCCAAAAATGCTTAGCACTTGTTGGCTGCTTTTCCTTCACTGCGGTCCAACTCATCCCAAACCATCTCAATTGGGTTGAGGTCGGGTGATTGTGGAGGKCAGGTCATCTGATGCAGCACTCCATCAKTCTCCTTCTTGGTCAAATAGCCCTTACACAGCCTGGAGGTGTGTTAGGCCATTGTCCTGTTGAAAAACAAAATGATAGTCCCACTAAGCGCAAATCAGATTGGATTTTAGTATCGCTGCAGAATGCTGTGGTAGCCATGCTGGTTAAGTGTGCCTTGAATTCTAACTAAAATCACAGACAGTGTCACCAGCAAGGCTTCCCCACACCATCACACCTCCTCCTCCATGCTTCACGGTGGGAAGATCATCCGTTCACCTACTCTGCGTCTCTCAAAGACACGGCAGTTGGAACCAAAAATCTCAAATTTAGACTTAGACAGATTTCCACCAGTCTAATGTCAATTTTTCGTGTATCTTGGCCCAAGCAAGTCTTTTCTTCTTATTGGTGTCTTTTAGTAGTGTTTTTTTTTTAGCAGCAATTCGACCATGAGGGCRGGATTCACGCAGTCTCCTCTGAACAGTTGATGTTGAGATGTGTCTGTTACTTGATGTTACGTTCCCCAGTTTCTGTGTTGTTTTGGGTTTGTATGTGTGRATTTCAGGAAATGGCTTCTTGGATTCTAAACAGCTCATTGGTTTGTCTCATTGCAGATTGGAGCTCTGACCCCGCCCTCTCGTCAGGGGATACAGCTGTCTGCAATTACCGACTCCTTCTGCAGCTTGAAAAGCCAGTGTTCCTTTGTTAGGAGAGAGCTTCTTTGTGTGTTGGTTTGTATAATTTGTTGTAAAGTATTTTGTAGCCGGTCCTGCAGAGGTATGTTTATTTCAAAATGACTGTTTTTGATTATTGAYATTGTTCATTTTATGTTAGTAATTATTCTGTTTTTGTTCCCAGGGGGGAAGGCACCTTGGGAGTGCTTAGGTAAGAGGCATGCGGGCATACATATACCCGTAGTACGTATTCTGTCTATGCACACTAGGTAAGACCTGGGCGGACCACCCCCTGTATTTTGGTTGGCGCGCCAGGTAGTAAGAATAGGTAAGTAGTACTCTGAGGCATTTATTTGGGCTGCAATTTGAMGTTGGTAACTCTAATTTATCCTCTGCAGAGGTAACTCTGGGTCTTCCTTTCTTGTGGAGCTCCTCATGAGCCAGTTTCATCATAGCACTTGTTTTTGTGACTGCACTTGAAGAAACTTTCAAATTTCTTAATTTTCCAAATTGACTGACCTTCATGTCTTAAAGTAGTGATGGAATGCTGTTTCTCTTTGCTTATTTGAGCTGTTCTTGCCATTTTAATATGGACTTGGTCTTTTACTAAATAAGGCTATTTTCTCTACCACCCCTACCTTGTCATTACTGATTGGTTAAATGGATAATTTGTGGAATTTCTTTCCTTCAAGCCACACCTGTTAATTGAAATGCATTCCAGGTGACTACCTCATGAAGCTGGTTGAAAGCATGTCAAGGCAAAAGGTGGCAACTTTGAAGAATCTAATTTATTTGGTTAATAACTTATGGCTGCATCCCGCTACCGGGATCGATATGACAACAGCCAGTGAAAGTGCAGGGCTCCAAATTAAAACATCTCAATTAAAATTCCTCAAACATACATGTGTCTTATCATTTTAAAGGTAATCTTGTTGTTAATCCCACCAGTGTCCAATTTCAAAAATGCTTTTCAGCGAAAGCACTACAAACTTATGTTAGGTCACCACCAAACGACAATAAGCACAGCGAAAAATAGCTTTCACAAAAAGCAGAAATAGATAAAATCAATCACTAACCTTTTATCTTAATCAGATGACACTCATAGGACTTCATGTTACACAATGCATGTTTTGTTTGATAAAGTTCATATTTATAACAAAATCTGAGTTTACATTGGCGCGTTATTCACTAGTTCCAAAAACATCAAGTGATTTTGCATAGCCACATCGTTTCAACAGAAATACTCATCAATGTAGATGATAATACAAGTTACACATGGAATTATAAATATACCTCTCCTTAATGCAACCGCTGTGTCAGATTTCAAAAAAGCTTTACGGAAAAAGCAAATAATGCAATAATCTGAGACGGAGCTCAGCACAATAGCCAAATTAGCCGCCATGTTGGGGTCAACAGAAACCAGAAAATACATGATAAATGTTTCCTTACCTTTGAACTTCATCAGAATGCATTCCTAGGAATCCCAGGTCCACAATAAATGCTTGATTCGTTCGATAATGTCCGTTATTTATGTCCAAATAGCTACTTTGGTTAGCGCCTTTGGTAAACAATTCCGAAGTCACAAAGCGCGTCCACTATAACGTGGCGAAATGTCCAAAAGTTCCGTAACAGTCAAACGATGTACTGAATCAATCTTTAGAATGTTGTTAACATACATCTTGAATAACGTTCCAACCGGAGAATTAGATTGACTTCAGATGAGCGGTGGAACGGAGGTCCTCATGTAAGGCGCATGGTGAAAGCATGGTCAGCTCGTGGCAGTAATTACTCATTCCTGTCTCCTTCGGCCCCCCTTCACATTAGTCATCAGACAAAGTTCTGACTGCTGACATCTAGTGGAAGCCGTAGGAAGTGAAAACTGATCAATATCTCGCTGTAATTTCAATGAGAGCTTGGTTGAAAATCTGCCACCTCAGAAAAAATTCAAACAGGAAGTGGAACTTCTCAGGTTTTTGCATGCCATATGAGTTCTGTTATACTCACAGACATAATTCAAACAGTTTTAGAAACTTCAGTGTTTTCTATCCAATGTGAATACTAATATGCATATATTAGCAACTGGGACTGAGGAGCAGGCAGTTTACTATGGGCACCTCTGTGCACCTTTCATCCAAGTTACTCAATACTGCCCCTGCAACCATAAGAAGTTAACACTTACTACATGATTCCATATGTGATATTTRATAGCTTTGATGTCTTCACTATTGTACATTAAAGAAACCCTGGAATGAGTAGCTGTTAACTTAACTGGTACTGTAAATTGCATCACAAATGGTATCCTATTTCCTACTTAGTGCCCTACTTTTGACTAAGGCTCCGGTCAAATGTAGAGCACTACAAAGGAAATAAGTTACCATAACCATGGTTACAGGACATACCATGTCAAGATGGTTTATTCTCAGGGTGCTTCCTCCAGGTTGTTGGTCGATGGAACGCATGTCYTACTCCCAGACCATCCTGCTGGGGCTCTCTACTGGATCATAAAGTAGGAACTTTACTACTAGGTTCTCCCAAATGGCACCATATTCCCCATTTAGTGCACAACTTTTGACCAGGACTCATAGGGTTCTAGTCAAAAGTATTGCCTTATAGGTGTCAGGTCTACTCCCCCTCCCCGGCGCTCGCCGTRATCAGTTTATTCATTATTATGCACACCTGCCATCGTCGTTACTTGCACCTGTGCCTCATGACTCACCTGGACTCCATCCCCTTCCTGATTACATCCCCTAAATCTGTCAGTCTCTTCGATTCTTCCCCCAGGTGTTAGTCTGTTTCTGTGCTTCATGTCTYTACGCTACTCGTGTTATTTTCTTTAATGTTCCCTTATTTATTAAATTCACTCCCTGTACTTGCTTCCCGATTCTTAGCATACATGTTACAATAGGGTGCCATMTGGTATGCAGGTGGTAAGTAGACCTACAGTTGCCCACCAAAACCCAACTAGTGTTATAGACGCAATAAAGAAACCAGTGTTCAAATGTTTTGTTCCTAACATAGTRCTAAAGTGGGTTTCCTCAGACTAAGACAGGTGGTGTCATCAGGAGAAGCACCTACATTACCCACCACTGATCTTAATACTGTTTCCATCTTAACTTTTTTATTATCAGGACATGTAAGGGTCTGAGTTACCTGGGCATACTGTTTGCCATGTTGGGATTTCCAGTCCTCCCAGACACCATTCATCTCAGAACTCACTAGCTTGTTCAGAGATCGATTACGGGCCATCAGCAACAGAGTCACCTTCAACATGCAGTGTGCATACAGAAACACAGCAGTAGAGGCTTTTGAGGGGAGGACAGCTCATAATAATGGCTGGAGCGAATGGAATTGCAAACACATGGAAACCGTATGTTTGACGTATTTGATACCATTCCGCTCCACCCATTATCACAAGCCCGTCTTCCACCATTAAGATGCCACCTATCTCCTGTGATACACAGTAAATGGTAAAATAACAATGAGCATATTAATRAGGTAAGAACAGTTACTAAATGGTAATTATTGTGAGTTTCTGTAAGTGAAAACAACAACCTGGTGAATACTTGGTGAACAAAAACTAAATATTTTAAATAATTACATTTTAAAAATCAAGCACCTGTCTGTGTTTCAATACGCCAGTCGCAGTATGCTGAGTAATGGGACAAGAAGACCAGATTTATCAATCKCACCACTCAATGAAAATGTATTAAATGTGCATTGGACCTTCTGCTTTTGAGAGGTGGACCACACAGGAGGCTGTGGTTGTACTCAGGATACCTACAATCAGTGGTGCAACTTTCACTGTGGGTGGGTGGGGAAACCCCACATTCTGAAATGAGATGTTTGTCAGTTTTATACTTGGAATGTGATACAAAAAGAGGCAACGGTGTGCTTTAGGATCATGTGGATGCCTCCGAGCGTTCGGGTAGGCTGTTTGGAGTGTTTGTCCGGGGAAAAAAGGGAAAAGCCCCCTCTGCTTCTAATACCAAAGTTGCACTCCTGCCTACAATCAACACCTTAACACAACACAGACTTGATAGATAACTGTGAAAGCACACTGCTATTGGTGTGGGACTATGGAGACAGCAGGAGCTCTGTCCTGTCTCTCCATCTCCTGGCTGGAAAATTGACCACCATGGCAGTGGAAACAGGTAGATGTGTGGTGCATTCTCCAGAGTGACACCTGGAACCAATCAGAGAAGAAAAACTATTAATTCAAATGGACCAATCAGCTCACATTGTACAACCGCATGGRTACCATAATATAATTCAATTAATAGAGGCACCTTTACCCTGTTACACTACCTATTTCAGGGACTGGCATACTCATACAGTATATGTGTAAAAAATAAAAATAAATAAAAAGCATGCAAAAATAAGTTAGGATTTATGTGATACTCAGTTGATGGAGGTAATATTTAAATTGTTTAAGAAATAAGTCAGTTCCTCTTCAGGCCTTGATGGTCACACACATCTCATCTTGTCAAACCACTGATACAGTTATAATGTATATAGTGCTATTTATATGTATATTGTTATTTTTTTATTACKATTTTCATGATTTTATTTCACTTAGTCCTGCATGATTTTCACTGTACCCTGCAATCACAACTGCAACCCTGTACATGTGACTATTAAACACTGAATCTCCGAATGTCCCTAGGTGGAACACTGCTGTTGCCCTTTCGCTTAAAAACATTTTTTTCAAGCAGGCTACAAAGTTGTGGAAACAAAATAACACGAATAAAGTTGGACAGCTCTTATAGTTTGAGTCAATATTATAGCTATTTTCCCTGTTTCTTTGTTATGCACAATTCAGAATTTGACATTTTCTTACTTTAACATTAGYGGCCAATGTTGGGAGTGGGTGGGATCGTTTTATTTGCGTAGTTACTCTTTGGTTTTGAGGGGATTTGTATTCTCGACCACCACTAGCATTTCATCCAGGCTATGAAAAATACACTTTTTACGTAGCTAGCTACTTTACGCAAAAGTGTTGCATTTCGAAGGCCCAGGTGGAAGGAAGTCTTGACCGTGGTGGATTAGTTCCTGACAGCAGCAGCAGGAGGGAATGGTGGAAAGGGGTATCAGACGAAATAACAGGACAATTTCCTATCAAGACGGCCCAATAAAAAATATTTTATAGGTGAGGAAGTTTAACCGAAACACCCTGAATGCATGCTATTCCTTACTGGTGGCTATGTGCATGCCTTGTCACATCCATAATATAACTATGTTAACTAGCAAGCTAAGCTAGTCAATAATGTTAGCAAACTAGCTAGTTAGCATGGCTAACTTTGTTTCCACATGATTATTGTAGCTTTGCATGTAGCCATCTCCAATAGACGTCTCAAACAAAACAATTGTATACACATTTATCTGTACTGTATTTATATTGATTCTATCTAGTCAATCAGCCAGTCACTAGCTACTTCGCTAGCCTGTGTCAAGTTCGGTAGCTAAGTTAGCTAGCTGCACGCGTGGGATTTTTACGTTTTGTTTGACTAGAACGCCATTGCATCAGCTATCAACTCGTTTACTCGTTATCAAACGATCAAATAATAAACCTATTGTATGATTTGTCATGTATTTAGACATTTCCCAAGGTATACACGTGTTCTCGTGGACGTGGTTGTTTGCCACCAGCTTGTTGTAGATAGCTAGTTAGCCAGTAGCCACCTGTGTTTAGCTAYCTTGCTAAATGCTACTGCAACAGACAGTTATGTTATCATTCACTCGCCAGTTAGCTATTTCCTTTCAATGAAAGGCCAAGGTCGCCTTGAGGCCTAATTTAGAATAGCTAGTTCGCTAGTGTTTTCCCAAATTATTTCCCTAATTTCTAGTCGTAGTTTAGAATGTGTTGGTTGATGATTCTTAACGAAAGTTGTCAGTTGCTGGTGATGAGACTGTTGAGATAGTTAGCTACATTTATGCACAATTAACGATGTGCTATGTACACTTACTTATGTTGATCAGTTAACTTTTGGAAAATCAGRGAACTGGTTATGATGGCTCATTCATTGAAAAAAATGTCCCCAYTCATATTGCCGGTTGTGGCATTGAGTAACACCGAATCAAGTCGTTTCACCACAGATAGGAGCTAGTTACCAGTATATTTGGTTTCAGTGTCTGATCAAAGAGTTCAGTTGCTCATGTCAATTTGACTTGTTTTTTTAAATCAATTTTATATACCACAGGCCTATACCCACCCCTGCTCAGTTTCAATATTAGCCCATGTTCCCGAATGTGAAAGCATGGGTTTTGAGGTGGAGGGGGTTGTCACGTCACCATTTCCCCACATGTGCTTAGCAAATGTTTCTTCACACAAAACTGTTCTCTCTGTCACCAACCCCAAATGTGAGTTTCGGCAAAGTAAGCATTAATACATTATTTTGATCTATTTTTATTTTGTCATCCCGAATGGCACTTTATTCCCTACTATGTAGTGCACAACTTTTGACCAGGCCCCATTGGGTAGGGATGAGCTTTCCCAGGGTACTTGGGTACCAATACCATATGTTGGTAGTTGCCATATGGCCAAAACAAAAGTGAAAAAATAATTTCCTCTAAAATTAAAGTAAAAAAAAAAAAAAAACTACATTTAGTCACAAACTGTCTAAACAATTCACAATGTTACATGGCCACCTTCAATTTAGAATTTATATCAATTTTAATGAACCATTTAATGCATTAGAGCCTAGAACACTACAATTGTTAATATCAAGTTTTAATGATTCCCAAATAGATGAGAGAAATATTTTTACACATTATTTAGTTATGTCTTTTATATCATTAAMCATATTCTTGCATTTAAAATGAAAAACACAGTTCCTTGGCTAATAATGATGATAACCAAGTGTCTCACAATTACATTCTGGCTAAGATTCACAGGCATTAAACTAACCTAGATAAATAGCAATTATCATACTTGTGTATTGTGTTACCTGCCTCATGCTTAACAAAGTTCATGACACTTTCAGAAGTTTCTGACCACTGTAAAAATGCTTCTAACCATCAGTTCTAAACATCAGTAATGGATCCTCATTAAATAATTTGAAGTGTACTCATTCCAATTTAGGCATGGCCCTGAAAAAAAAAAATCAGGTCTTCTATTCTTTCGACCAATCGAAACAGGTGCTGTTAGATTACAATATAATTTTTCTGYCCGTTTGGGACAATGTAAGTAACACTAAATCAATTATAAGCGTACCAGAGAGTCTGTTGTAATAAAGGCTTAACAAAAAAACATTACAACAAAGACTAAAAACAGTCGCATTCATTCGTGAATGGAATTACGTAATGGAACGGTTTATTTATTGTGTAAGCTAATTATTCAAGGCTCGCTTTATTTTATTTTAAAACATAAAATGCTTGATTGCATTTCAAATCATMYATGACTATTAGGCTGTGTGATTACATAAACGAATGATTGATACAGTAGCCTATATAAGTATTGAAATATYGYCCTAAGTTACAGTATTAAGACTTAGCAGGATGCACTCTTAGGCCTATAGCTCAATGGTGGTTATACTAGGCTGCTATACTAAGCCGATTAATGACATGTATTATTATAATGAACAAAATAATTTGTGTAATAATAACAGTAAGTAGAGCAATAAAAAGGAGGGTTATTATTATAAATATAATTTTTCAGACCATTTTGTGAACAGTTTAAATTACACTGAATCAGTAGGCTATTAAACACACACTCAAACAGGCCACAGAAGCGGGATCTGTCTTATGTCTGTGTGTATATACAGTTMAAGTCGGAAGTTTACATACACCTCAGCCAAATACATTTAAACTCAATTCCTGACATTTAATCCAAGTAAAAATTCCCTGTTTTAGGTCAGGTAGGATCACCACTTTATTTTAAGAATGTGAAATGTCAGAATAATAGTAGAGATAGTGATTCATTTCAGCTTTTATTTCTTTAATCACATTCTCAGTGGGTCAGAAGTTTACATACACTCAATCAGTATTTGGTAGCATTGCCTTTAAATTGTTTAACTTGGGTCAAATGTTTCGGTTAGCCTTCCACAAGCTTCCCAGAATAAGTTGGGTGATTGTGGACTCATTTCTCCTGACAGAGCTGGTGTAACTGAGTCAGGTTTGTAGGCCTCCTTGCTCGCACACGCTTTTTCAGTCTGCCCACACATTTTTCTATAGGATTGAGGTCAGGGCTTTGTGATGGCCACTGCAATACCTTGACTTTGTTGTCCTTAAGCCATTTTGCCACAACTTTGGAAGTATGCTAGGGGTCATTGTCCATTTGGAAGACCCATTTGCGACCAAGCTTTAACTTCCTGACCGATGTTTGAGATGTTGCTTCAATTTAGCAACATAATTTTCTCCCTCATGATGCCATCTACTTTGTTGAAGTGCACCAGTCCCTCCTGCAGCAAAGCACCCCCACAACATGATGCTGCCACCCCCGGCTTCACGGGTGGGATGGTGTTCTTCGGCTTGCAAGCATCCCCTTTTTCCTCCAAACATAACAGTGGGTCATTATGGCCAAACAGTTCTATTTTTGTTTCATCAGACCAGAGGACATTTCTCCAAAAAGCACAGTCTTTGTCCCCATGTGCAGTTGCAAAACCGTAGTCTGGCTTTTTTATGTGTGGTTTGGAGCAGTAGCTTCTTCCTTGCTGAGCGGGCCTTTCAGGTTTAGCGAGATAGGAACTTGTTTGTACCCTGGATATAGATACTTTTGTACCTGTTTCCTCCATCATCTTCACAAGGTCCTTTGCTGTTCTGGGATTGATTTGCACTTTTTCGCACCAATGTCGTTCATTTCTAGGAGACAGAACACGTCTCCTTCCTGAGTGTATGACGGCTGCGTGGTCCCATGGTGTTTATACTTGCGTACTATTGTTTGTACAGATGAATGTGGTACCTTCAGGCGTATGGAAATTGCTTCCCAAGGATGAACCAGTCTTGTGAGGTCAACAATTTATTTTCTGCGGTCTTGGCTGATTTCTTTGATTTCCACCTGATGTCAAGCAAAGAGACACTGAGTTTGAAGGTAGGCCTTGAAATACATCCACAGGTACACCTCCAACTGACTACAATGATGTCAATTAGCCTATCAGAAGCTTCTAAAAGCCATGACATCATTTCTTGGAATTTTCTAGACTGTTTAAAGCCACAGTCAACTTAGTGTATGTAAACTTCTGACCCACTGGAATTGTGATACAGTGAATATAAGTTAAATAATCTGTCTGTAAACAATTGTTGGAAAAATGATTTGTCATGCACAAAGTAGATGTCCTAACCGACTTGCCAAAACTATAGTTTGTTAACAAGAAATTTGTGGAGTGGTTGAAAAAAACGATTTTTAATGACTCCAACCTAAGTGTATGTAAACTTCAGACTTCAACTATATATATTATACAGTATATATATATATTTAAAAAAATCTCTCCCACATTTCTTAGACAATAACACAAGGTCTCCTCATTCTGTTGCTGCCTCCGCCGCATTGTTCTCATCAATATGCTGGTTAACTTTGCTATTATTGCACATAGCGACATGGTCTTAGAAAAAAAAAGCGTCAATTCAACAGCGCCACTTGTGTTGTCAGAACCTCGGACAGCGACCACTAACCAACGTCGGAGAAAGTGCGTTTGTTATATTATTTTTATTAGTGTTGCACCATTGTTATGTAATATAACCATATYCAATTTCAGAAGCACATGTTTTAGAGTGATGGACAGTGTCATCCCCACGGCCTCCACATTGGACAGAGTCCACTCAGACAGGCAAGAATCGGACAGGTGTCTTGTATTTCCTCTGGTGTGACACGGTCTTCATGTCACACCAAGGGAAATAAAGCTGTCACACTGTTGGAAATCTCAGGGTGTATGATCCAGTTTGGGCCTTATTGTTAACAGTAGGCCTTCAGTATGATTTCACCACATGTTTTTGTTGCTTTTTATACTTTAGTTGTCAACAAATATTGTTTTCATATATGCATTCAAAAAGCATCACACCAAAGGACTAAGAAATTGACACCTTTTATGGCAGAAAAGTGCAATATTTTGATACATGTTTCAGATATAATCTGTTCAGACCATGTGCTCCAGCCATGTCTTCTGTACTTCCTCATTGCAAGAGAACCCTCCCCAGCGCAATGGTTTCCAAATGCTGGGTCGTTATCTAATCCCATAATTGTCACACCAAGTGCACTTTGCTTTAGGGACAAAATGTAATCAATCAAAACTATTTGGAAATGTCATGAATAGACTTGGGGACTATTGTTTCTTGAAATAAACTTCTGTGTATTAACTAAAAGCATAGATGAAGGGAAGTGTTATTCATTTTTTCATTAATTTACTTAAGTTCAAAGTTCCACACCTTTACCTCAGACAGTCACACCATTGSACAATTGTCAAGTTTGTTTCAAAACTGCAAGAAAACATAATACACTTCATGAATTTACTCATGATCAAAGTAAAAAATCAAACCCATTTAAAAAGATGGAGAACAAGCTATGAATCAAATCAAAGTTTATTTGTCACGTGCGCCGAATACAACAGGTAGACCTTACAGTGAAATGCTTACTTACAGGCTCTAACCAATAGTGCGAAGAAAAAAAGGTGTGTGTGTGTAGGTAAGTAAAGAAATAAAACAACAGTAAAAATACATTTGAAAATATGAGTAGCAAGGCTATATACAGACACCGGTTGGTCAGGCCAATTGAGGTAGTATGTACATGGATATATGGTTAAAGTGACTATGCATATAAGATAAACAGAGAGTAGCAGCAGCGTAAAAGAGGGGTTGGGGGGGGCACACAATGTAAATAGTCCGGGTAACCATTGGTTACCTGTTCAGAAGTCTTATGGCTTGGGGGTAAAAACTGTTGAGAAGCCTTTTTGTCCTAGACTTTGCACTCCGGTACCGTTTGCCATGCGGTAGTAGAGAGAAGAAGAAGTCGGAAGGTTGATCTGGGAGGTTGGCTGGGGTCTTTGACAATTTTTTATGGATTTCTGCTGACACCCGCAATGGCTGTGAAGGTCTGGATGGTTCAGGCAGCTTTGGCCCAGTGGATGTATTGGGTCTCGTAATTAACGCCTCACCCGCTCTGTATTGTGCCTTGCGGTCAGAGTCCGAGCAATTTGCCGTACCAGACAGTGATGCAACAGCTCAGGATGCTCTCGATGTGCAGCTGTAGAACCTTTTGAAGATCTCAGGACCCATGCCAAATCTTTTTGTGTGCCATCTTCACGACTGTCTTGGTGTGTTTGGACCATTCTAGTTTGTTGTTGATGTGGACACCAAGGAATTTGAAGTTCTCACCTGCTCACTACAGCCCGTGATGAGAATGGGGATGTGCTCGGTGCTCCATTTCCTGTAGTCCACAATCATCTCTTAGTTTTGGTTATGTTGAGGGATAGGTTGTTATTTCTTGCACCACCGCGGCCAGGTCTCTGACCTCCTCCTATAGGCTGTCTCGTCGTTGTCGGTGATCAGGCAAACTGTTGTGTCGTCTGCAAACTTAATGATGGTGTTGGACTCGTGCCTGGCCATCTCGGTCGTGGTGAACAGGGAGTACAGACAGGGGAACATCATCTGTGGATCTGTTAGTAATGAATATCAACAAATGAGGCTTTGATCTCAAAAACGTGTCTAGCAACTGCATGATTGGAAGATCGCTTGTGCCGGTCAATGCAGGCCTACAATAATTCTACTCCATGCGCTCTGCAGAGATTGGGAGGACCGTGTGCAACACATTCATCGCGGAGACACTGATCCAATTCGGATCGGAGTAGCCTAATTGTTTGATATTGGGATTTTTGGCGGGATTCTAACAACAATTTTATATTATTTTTGTTGTCGAGAATTAATAACAAAATTTCCCTGGTCAAGTGGACAAGCACTGATGTGAGCCCTTTATATTTGTTATTTTTGAGTTTGGTACAACGTGTTGGAAGATTTTTCCCCCCACTGAAGGCCACGGTCACCACTGAGCAAAATGTTATAATAGATATAAAGGCTGTTATAAATCCCGTCCCCGCCCTTACCAATACCCCCCTTACCTTACCAACCTCCACGTCTCCCCTTACTAATAGTGAGCGCAGCACTTTCAAACACCCCCACCGTTTCCCTTACTAATAGTGAGCGCGCAACTTTCAACACCACCCCCTCTCCCTTACTAATAGTAGCGCGCACCTTTCAAACAATTCCACCCCGTCTCCCCTTACTAATAGTAAGGCGCGCACTTTCAAACAATTCACTAACCCGTCTCCCTTTACTAATAGTAAGGTCCTGCTAACTTCCAAACCATTATTTCCCCTCACTCTTCCCTACAGGGCGAATCTACGGAAATTCTGACGAGCATGGCAAAAGTATTCAAGAGTTTTTCTTTAATCATTTGTAAAGATGATTTACATCGTTTGTCTATATAATGTCTCATAAAAGAGTGTCAATGGAGTGTGCTAGGCTTAAAGTAGTCTTATCATTACTATGCTGTCACATTGATTCGAATAACGAGATAGTATTCCATGAAGCGAGTGCTTATGTTAATACAGTAGTCTCATTTCTTGCAGGTGAATTTAATTTCAAGTATACATCGTCAATGGCTCGCATTTTTACAGCGCAGATCACTCTCTTGGTTGGCATGTTTGTTCCTTACGTTTAATTCAGGTCTCTTGAGAAAGCGGGTATTTCGCATATAACCATCAATTACTCTGTGACTACGTCTATTGTTATAATCATAATGGAGCTCAATTTTACTCTTGAGATATATTCGTGGCAAGGTGCTTCGTAGAGTTAATTCTACTCAAGATTAGAGACAATAATATTCTTTAACGGTCGGCTCGTTATTATTGTCTGGCTGGTGAAAGTGTATATCGTCGAGTATAAGATGAATTCGTTGTCTTTATGAGAGATGAATATTATAGTGGGAAAGTTGGGATAGTATTGAGCGTCTCGACGCTATATTGCTTTCTTGTTCACGCACCTCTCTAGGTCGTCATAGACATTAGTCGCCGGCCCCTGGTTTGTTAAAATAGAGGTGGTACACCTGGATGATTATCTCTAAGCGAGATCAGAACAGCCAGATTACATGTATAATGATATACATACATCGTAGACATTAATATTAAAGTCACACTTGTGGTGCATTACTGTCTACTTTTAGTCAGAGGTATAACAATGATTCTTTAAATACACATATCATTGTCCAGGTTCTGGATTAAGTTGACCGCAACCAGAGTCCTGGCTGCAGACTATCCACTATACAAGGTCAGACATAGTCGGGGCGGATTACATCAGAGCACGGTTAAATGGATGTCACATGGCAGTCTACGGCGTTGTTTACAGGTAACATGTTACTTGGCAGAGTATGATACCAGGATGTGTGAGCATTCGTCATCAAGGTGGGATGATACAAACAGGTATAGCATTGTGTAGATAGGGTCATCGGATGATTCATAAGGGTTGATTGGCGCTGCTGGTTATTTTAACTAGGGTAAAAAAAGAATTTGGTCCTGTAAAGGCTTTGAAGACTCAAACTAATCCGCACGGTCTTGGGAGTCAGGTTTAGTCAGGTAACTATTTCTGTGGAGATTAAAGGTTAACCTATATGTACAAGGAGACATGTAGAGATATTATGAGCCAACGCAAGACATAATAGCTGTCCAAAGAGTTAACCACACACATGCACACATGGTCCTGGGCTAGCGCCAGTGCAAGGGAGCAATCTCAGAACTCATCTCATAGGTGGCTATGGGCGGGCTATGATTAGGTACAGGTTATATCTGAGGGACTGGTGTAGTAAATAAAGTAAAGACATGGTTGCTCGGGAACTGGTTATAATTAATAAACCTGCTCAGCTCTCTAACTGTAATATCCTACGCAAGGAATGATAAAATACATGTCATAGTTCTTTGGGATATATTAGTAAGAACTCTCATGGTGATATCTTATCAGATAGGGGACATCGATTACTATCTGAAGTCATTCGTTAACAATACTGTTTGAGGCTTGTCGTTCATGATTCTGGGTGTACATTTCCTTGAGGCTGTTATACACGATAACATGGTTTTTCTATGGTTAGGCTGGTTAAGAGGAGTAACAATTTGCGGGATAACTCGGGGCTGGTTAGACAGTACGACGGACTGGGAGACTGGGAAATTATACCTCATGGGTTATTTTATTGTTTTTGTTCGTAGGTGCGGTCGGCTTTTCAATGGAGTTTCATGTACGGGAAAGGGTCTTGGGCTGTTCACAGACTCTCTCGGGCTAACAATAGTGAGCTTTCTGTGGTCAGATTCCTACACAGGGCCCTAACATCGCACTGGGCTGTGTTCAACAGTGTAAACATATTCTTTAATATGGGGCTGGGTTTGTATTGTTGAGGCTTTATGTTAACCATCTTGCTATGTTGGTGCTAGGTAGATAAGCAGGGTAACGACGCTTCTTATGGGCTGTGTGATATTCGAACAGTTTTGGGTCCAATGCGTAGTGGTTTCGGCTGGTTTATTATGTAGGTAAGATACGGCGCTGTATGACGACGTGGTCCTGAGATGTGTTCGTGCTTACATGTATATATGTTGTTTAATAGCCACTTGATAGAGGCACACCAAAGAGTAGAGGTATGGTTGATTATTATCGCTCGGATCCTCATTCCAGTTTATTTGAATTGATACATCAATATTCAGGCTCGTTCTTTACATACACATTGATTATAGTTCCGTAGTTAAACAACAATGTTATGCGCTGGGATTATACAGTTACATTGTCTTGTCAGGGTTTGTTTATACAGGGTTAACATATCGGTCTGTTATACAGTTAACATCTTCATAGGCTGATATACAGTAATCAGTTTTTGGATCAGAGGTGGTGTTTGGCATAAGTTTACAGCCTAGACGCATTGGTACGCTGAGATTGGTTTTATTTGAGCAATGTATCTGGTAGGTCAGACTTGGTTTTAAACAGATAGATTCGGAATACCGCGGTGGTTTTTATTTTTCACTGAGCGATGGATAATGCTGCGTTGCACAATTGGATTATAATATGGACATTTTGGATACAGGGTAATAATCTATCTTGGATATCGGAACTTAATCGAGCGGATGGTTGTTACATTTGTGCATGTATCATTTGGATTGTGGTGGTTATACTTATCATTGGTAAGTACGTGCTTTCTTCCAACAGAAGCTTCGTGTAACAAGTTAAAGGACAGGTCGAGAGGTGTTATTTTATATATCTCTAGTTATACTCGTCGTCTTGTGTGCTGTCATTACACTGAGGGCTAGACGTATGGTAAGATGGACTTTGCGTTCTTTCTTTATCTATTTGTCATTTACACTATGGTGTCCTCTCCCTTCAGATTCATAGGGCATGTATTGCTTCTCAGGCCGACAAGCATTCCGCTTTGTGAAAATTCTGTAACTATGTTTGCGCATGGATTCTCAACTAACAAAGGTGTTTAAGCTTCCTTAGAAACTTTGGCTATTAATTTCTTACATGTGTGAAATTGTCTATTCTAGGGAAAGATTAAGACTTTATGTATATTGTGTATATTTTTTAGTGTGTTATTATATTCTCTCGAGGTTACGCTCTTGCGTCACTGGTGCTTTTTCTGGTTTTTGGCCAAGTGCAGACGATTAGTAAGCAAGGTTCCTTCTGGCTGAGATATAATCTCACAGGATTTAATCTATTGGTGGTGTTGGGATATTATTAAATTACATGTAACATGGTTTCGTTTAACTTTAGGCGCCTTGGTTTTAAGAAACCATACATTCTTGTAGCCTTGGGGATTTTGTTTGTCACACCAATGATTTGTTACTCATTGGTTTTCAGGTGTGCGATCTTGATGAAGATCATACAAAGGTTAGTGATTTAATTCTTATAGCTCTATTTCTGCTTTTTGTGATCCTGTCTTTGGCATGGAAAAAATGGCTGTCTATTTCTGTGACTTGGCTATGACACTAACATATTCAGTCGTCTTGGTGGTGTTTGACTTTACCGTCGTGTAAAAAATTGTTGTCTTGTGTAACCAAGGTTTTTAGATGTATCATTGCTCTGTATAGGGCTGCGAATTAACATACATGTAGTAGTCGTTTATATTAAATATGCGTAGGATAAATCATCCTCATTGGGCTAGGGTGTACTATGTTGGAACAATTTGTCAATAGGCTGGGTAAATGGCAGTATTTCTGATGTCTTGTCAGGGTTATTTAGGACAGGTTTGGTGAGTTCGTCCTTCTTGCGCATTGTATTTTATTCCACTGAGCATGTGTGTATAGGAGAGGTGGGACAGCGCTTAGATTGTTCTCACGACTGACGTTACTAGAGCAAGAGTTAATACGCATTTGAGTAGGCAGCTAGTCATCTAAGAGACTCGTAAACAAGAGTCTAGGCTGTCATCTGACAGGTGAGCATTGCTCTGCGGAGCAGGTGGCTGGTATAAGATTGGAAGCTTATCATTGTTCGCATGTCAGGGTGTAGTACAACTATAAGCCAACGCACTATTGCCAACATTGAGGCTCTTGGTCTTATTTACGGAAGAGCTAGGACAAGCAAGAATTCAGCCTCGTTGCGTTAATTAGTAACAGATAAATACAGGATTTCTTAAACATCGGCTTATACATTAACATTGGTCCTGCTGTTATTACAGGTAACATGCTGGCTGTAAGATTTGGCATAGTAAATTCGCTCGCGGGCAGGCGCATTGTGGGGGTAGATTCCCAAAGGTGAATCGGAGAGTTAAGGTTCTAGTCTTGGGTCGGATTGTTGAAGACTCAGAATTAACTATATGTACGCTTTTCTGGCCATCGGTAGTAAAACTCTTATTTGTATACGAGGTACCATCGCCCTCCGAACGTACTTATACCCGATTAACCAATGTCCTCGTATACGCAGGAAACATTAGTCTTCGCCTTAGGTTATTTCATAGAAGCATCGGAGATGGTGGCAACAGTGCTATTCATGGCCTAGTCTGGGTTATTATCAGGTTAATCTTTGTTCCTCCGGTATTGAGGACTGGCGCAAGATCTATGAGCTATTCTATGCATTAGTCGTAGGAATTTTGAATGGATAGCAGCTTAAAAAATACTCCGGGATGGTTTATTCTTGACGAGGTTACAAAGTTTCTCGGCTTTAGTTCAGTTCTATCAGAAGAATGTGTTTTGATGAACTGAGGGATTACACGCAGTTTTACATGCTTTGGGTCATTCTTTACCAGGAAGGATCTAACTGTAGTCTAATTGCAATGATGTGCTTTAAGCTAATCACTATGCGAGGTGTCTGCATTGGGGTAAATTATAAAACTTAAGCTAGAGTTTTGGGATGAAAATTAAGTCATTGTGTGCGTGTTGCATTAGGGTTTCTAAAGACATGTGGGACTGTTGTAATTGGGTGGCGTCGATGTTTATTATCGACGACGGTGCCTTTCTTCAGTCTGAATGCCTTTAGTTCAGGTGAAGGAGTTCTAGATATGTGTCTCGTAGCTTCAAGTGACTTTTCTCGCGAAATACTACTGGGTCCTCGAGAGTGTTTATTATCGCAGGTTAGAACGCACATGTAGACGTAACTGGGATTGAAAAGAGTTAAGCAGCCCGTTATTAGGTATGTTTTGGACTTCTCTGGGATGACCAGTGAAATATACCAGGAGTGTGTGCTACGGGTGGGTGTTGCTATGGTGACCAGTGAGCTGAGATAAGGCAGAGCTTTACCTAGCAAAGACTTATAGATGACCTGGAGCCAGTGGGTTTGGCGACGGATATGTAGCGAGGGCCAGCCAACGAGAGCATACAGGTCGCAAGTGGTGGGTAGTATATGGGGCTTTAGTGACAAAWRGGATGGCACTATGATAGACTACATACAATTTTCTGAGTAGGGTGTTGGAGGCTATTTTGTAAATGACATCGCCGAAGTCAAGGATTGGTAGGATAATCAGTTTTACGAGGGTATGTTTGGCAGCATAAGTGAAGGAGGCTTTGTTGCGAAATAGGAAGCCGGTTCTAGATTTAATTTTGGATTGGAGATGCTTAATGTGAGTCTGAAAGGAGAGTTTACAGTCCATCCAGACACCTAGGTACAGTGGTTCCTCCTTTTAAAAGTTGTCATACTGTGGCTCACCTTGCGTGCTGCCTTGGCATTCTGTGGCACGTCGTTTAATTCTCAGCCATTTTTTTCTGTTATTGCTAGTTTGACCACCAGAGGGCATTTTTGAGAAGCGTTTGATAGTATTCCGTATTGGCATTACCAGAGAATTTTAAACCTTTTTTGTAATAACATAGTATATGGGATTGATTTTAAGAAATTTGGCTTAATTCATTTGATTAATATTATAATGTTTCTATTCAGAGATAAAGGAAAAACGAAACCCTCGCGGTTTCTATGGCGCTGTACAACGTGARGTCAGGAGTAGGCTACATGATCGGAGGATTCTACATTGTTTGCCTTCATTAGCCAACTTTGTTTTAATATTTTTGTAAATCAGTYATATTTATTCCCATAGTAATTCGTTATGGAATGGATCCATAACTAAATCAACATCTGCATTTTGAGAGTATTTTTTGAATCATTATTTTATTAACGAAATGTGTTTTTGTTTATTAGGCTACTGTGCAGTCGACAATAAATACTGTAGTTAACATGGGAAAGTGCKTAATTCCTTACATAAGGGAGAGCAGGCTTATTTTATAGTTGTGATGTCTTCACTATTATTCTGCAATGTAGAAAATAGTAAAAAATAAAGAAAAATCCTGGAATGAGTAGGTGAGTCCGAACTTTTGACTGGTACTTGCTTAATTAATTAGATTAATATTATGGTGTTTCTATTCCATGAATAAACAAAAYCCCTCTGGGTTTCTGTTAGAATGGAACGGAAAATATGGCGCTGTACAATATGATTCCATATGTGTTATTTCATTGTTGTGATGTCTTCACAACATAGTTGTGATGTCAACTACAGAATTATACATTAGACATTAATCAACACTAGTGAGACTCATTACGCCTATGGTAGGCCTACAGTATATTGAAAAAAAAGAATTCAATGCCGCGACTCTCCACCAATAATTACATTTAGAGGATTGGAGGACTCTATATTAATATCTAAGGGGAATTTTCCGTTAGGATCTGTGAGAATATCTGACAATATCTAAGTGTCTTTTATATCATTCTAAATWAATTTATAATAATCACTTTGTTTAAAAGGTAACGATATTTTGGAGAGTTCGTTTTCATTTAACCAAGAGTGAGCAAGAAAAAGGCATCTATTCAGTCAACACATATCTCAAGAATATGGCATATTTGAACAAGTAATTCYTTATGGATCCATAACTAAATAAACATCAGCATTTTGAAAGAGTATTTTTATCATTTTATTTACGAAAGCGTAAAGTTGCTGATGAAGAAATACAATACTGTACAGTATATGCTTTAACATATGGATAATAAAGCATTTTGAAGATATAAGCCACCTGCATTTGTTTTTTAGGCTACTGTGCAGTCTGACAAATATACATAGAATACAGTACATACTGTAGTAAACATGGGAAAGTYCCTAATTCCTTACATAAGGGAGAGCAGGCCATGTCCAGACTTTCTCGGTGACKTCAAGTACTCATTAACTCTGTCTTTTAATGCTTTTTCGGGTTGCATCAGTCATGGACYGAAACTTCTGAGACACAATATTAATGATGATCACCCGGAGGTTCGCTGGTAAGCCACATTTGTCTCGGGATCCATCCGTTTGTATCCCAGTCGTGGTATCACTCTTCGGTTACACATCCTTGGAATAGCAGAACAGCATAACGGTCCGGGCGGCCCTTGCTGTGCCTGGTGAGCAGTTGGTCAAGTTCTGTTGTCAGGGCTTTCAGCAGGAACGGAAAATCTACTGGAGACATTTCAAAAATACTGGTAGACTTGGGGATTTTGGTCACGGACAATGCTATTCGCAAACACTCATCAGATGCCTGTTTTACGCCGATCTCGAAAGCCCCGGAAAATTAACAGGTACAGTAGACTACCATACTTTTAATGTAGGCCTAATAATGCTAAAAATAATGCTTAAATAAATCGACTGCTGGTCTTTACTATATGCTGCACATTTTCACATTGAATTTAATTTCCAGCGAGACTATTCAAGCCATCGACTCACTGATGAATGAGCAATCGGCAATCTGTAATCTGCTGGCATCACGGCACGACATCAACATCGCTCTAATTACAGTAAGAAGACAGTTGAAGAAACTTGGGTGGACTTACGGAAAGGCTTGGTAAGAAATTATATATATATTTACACAGACTGAGTTGTAGCCTACAATATTTGATGTACCTTTTGCTTTGTAAATAGCCAAACTCACCATTTAAAAATCAAATATGTGCCTGGTCCCTGGCGAGAAATTGCCCCCCACACATGGAGTTTGAGCAGATGCTTGGGACTCGGCTTGCTTGATCTTCCTTTTTTTTTGTAGCAATTTTGAGCAAATTGCTCAAGGGCCCTGGTTGATTAGTCTGTGAAGATGACATTATTGAACGTCTCGCCAGCTTTGATCCATGCCTGGGCCTGCAGAACGCAAAGTTCTTTGTCAGACGAATCATTGGGTCGAAACTACAGAACAGTACAAAACAAGCGAACACACATGGTTAATGTTATGATAATTAAAAAAAAAATGTTTAAAAAGAAATTGATTAAAAAAAAAAGGGAAGATCAAGCATCTGCTCCATGTGTGGGGGGCAATTTCTCTCCGGGGACCAGGCCCATATTTGATTTTTAATGGTGAGTTTGGCTATTGACAAAGCAAAAGGTACATAACAGTCTGAGTTGAAGCCTACAATATTTTAAGTGTTCCARAATAATTCACCTTGCCTCCTTTTTCAGGTATCATGGCTMGAGATTTCTTTGAGGAAGAAATCCTTAGGAGACATGCTGGACCCTATGTCGGAGAGGTTTTTCTGGGACCACATCGTTTCTTTCAAGGTAGGATTATAGCAATATTTATTTACATTTAGGCTTATTTACYTGTATATTTATATTATTGTACCTAATTTGGGCTGTTAGGCTTGTCTTTTTTTCTTCTCCAAATGCAGACGACCCAAAACACACTGCCGCTTGGGTTTGCATTTTAAATAAGGGCATAAACTGGGTCAAGACGCCAGCAGAGTAAGTAGACCTTTATGTAGTAAAATAAAGGTTAAATAAAACATTTAAAATAAGACCTACAACACCTTCGGTAGGCCTACAGTATATCTAAAAAATATATTTTTTATCTCTACATGTAGGTCTCCTGATTTTTAAACCCGATCAAACTTGTTTGGCATCAACTGAAAACATTCATCCGTAACTCTGCCAAGCCGACAYGCAAAMATGAACRGGTCAAGGCCATCAAGATGTTTTGYCTAGAGAAATTGACGATACAACAATGCAACAAATACATTGATCATCTCAGCAAGGTTTTACCTGTGGTCGTGGAGCTGGGTGGAAGTGCAACTAAAATGTAGTTTATATAAARATCTGCATTTCAATGTCKTTTTCTTGTTTATTTTATTAACTAAAGCATAAAGATGTTGCTGAATAAATTCTGTACTGCTGTTWTGAGTTAGAAATGTAACACTGTAGAGGACTTAAGCATCATACATTGCTAGTTGAGGGATTTTCACAACAGTAGCCGGGWTATACAAAAAGTCTAATGTCCWGCTAATAGGAAACATTTGCATGATGGGCTACACCTGCTACAGTTGTGAAAACAAGTGTTTGCTAACCTGTTTTCAKAATGCCTCCGGTTGTCCATCACTACTGTAAATAAAAACATCTTGTTTACATTCTTTATTGTGTCTCACATAATTTGTATCTACCTTTCCAATTACTTTTAGAGTTTGGCATTTACAAATGTGRGCTTTTTTATTTTTTTATTTCACCTTTATTTAACCAGGTAGGCTAGTTGAGAACATGTTCTCATTTACAACTGCGACCTGGCCAAGATTAAAGCAAAGCAGTTCGACACATACAACAACACAGAGTTACACATGGAATAAACTGACATACAGTCAATAATACAGTAGAAAAAAATCTATATACAGTGTGTGCAAATGAGGTAAGGGAGGTATGGCAATATATAGGCCATGGTGGCGAAGTAATTGCAATATACCAATTAAACACTAGAGTGATTTTAATTATTAGTTACATTGTTTAGGTCGGATGTGCAGGCTATTTTTTCTTGAAAATATTTTTATATAGGATGCTACATTTTTGACCAATTGTAAGTAGGCCTAATAAAGCCTCATAGCTGATTTGTAGGGGTCCAGATTTTGCAGCTCTTTCAGAACATCAGCTATCTGGATTTGGGTGATGGAGAAGCGGGGGGGGGGGGGCTTGGGCAGGTTGCTGTGGGGGGTGCAAAGCTGTTGGCCGGGATAGGGGTAGCCAGGTGGAAAGCATGGCCGGCCGTAGAAAAATGCTTTTTGAAATTCTTGATTATCTTAGATTTATCGGTGGTGACAGTGTTTCCTAGCCTCAGTGCAGTGGGCAGCTGGGAGGAGGTGCTCTTATTCTCCATGGACTTTACAGTGTCCCAAAACCTTTTGGAATCAGTGCTGCAGGATGCACATTTCTGTTTGAAAAAGCTAGCCTTGGCTTTCCTAACTAACTGCGTATATTGGTTCCTGACTTCCCTGAAAGTTGTATATCGCGGGGGCTAATCGATGCTGATGCAGTACGGCACAGGATGCCTGGTTCTATCAGCTTACTGTTTGATGAAATAACATACATGACTCGAGGGAGCCAGAGATTGAGATAACCAGAAGAAAGAAAAAATAACGTACCCTGACCTAACCATTCTCCTCCTGCTGGCTTTCGCAGATTCTGCCATTACGCTCCTGAAGTTGCCGGTAAAAGTCTATACGGGGAGTCGGCAACCTTTGTCATGTGGAATGCCAATTTATATGAACATTTCTACCGATCTGCGTGCCAGTTCTGGTTTTCATATGCARATTTTCGTGGAACAGTTTCATTTAATTTATAATAACGTCTTATCTCAAAATCAATGTCACGTGCTTAATCAAATTTCTCTCCAAATCTAAATGAAAATGATCAACCTAAAAAGTAAATATGTAAAAATAGCCTACAAAAAGGCAACAAATAAAAACATTGTAGAAAATATCCTMATAGTTATTACTTTTTAAAAATCCTATAAATCACATTGGCTACACATGGCCTGTCTGCAAGGAACTTGAAACATTGTATCAACTATTAACTTCAGTCTGCCTCAAGCTTGCACTAGCAAACTTGCAACATCTATAAGGTTTCCTGGGCCCTCAGAGTTTCCTGCTCCAGTGAGCTCGGGACAGACACAGCTGTAGGCTATTTGCGCAAGGGATAAGAAGCAGAGCTTGACTTTGGCAAGAGCTCACCAGAGTGGAGCATCTCAAATGTTCTACTGTTTGAGTTCCTGTTCTTTTTATAGAATATTATCACACAAGTATTGTGGAGCTCCTGTACCTATATATAAACAGTACCAGCACCCAAGTCAAGCACTGATAAGAAGGAATCAGGTAGGCCTGTTTTATTACGTTTCCACTGGCCAATCCAAAATACTATCAGATACCCAAATTGACAAAGGTCTCATCCAAGGCAAAGGGTGGCTACTTTGATGAATCTCAAATAGAAAATATATTTTGATTTGTTTAACACTTTTTTTGGTTACTACATGATTCCATATGTGTTATTTCATAGTTTTTGATGTCTTCACTATTCTACAATGTATAAAATAGTAAAAATAAAGAAACTCTTGAATGAGTAGGTGTTCTAAAACTTTTGACCGGTAGTGTACTTATGCGTAATCAGGTGCGTGTCCTTACTCAACATTGACAGGAGCGCTCCAAACAAAAGACAATGACTAAATTGAATTGAATTGACAAAACTCAGAAATGGACTGAAATAAACAAAAACTTGTTTCTCACAGGTTTAGCATAGGTTGTGCGCTCTGCGAACAATGTGTCAATTCCGAGAATAAGACTGGAATAATAATATATTGAAAGCATTAACATAAATTACCATAACCCTTTTCAGATTAATTCACTGAGATGGGTGCAAATATATATATATAAATATGCTACAGCTCGACTAAAAAGATCTTGGTCGACCAACAGCCAATCTACCAAACAATCGACCAGTAGACTAATTGGGGTTAGGCCTAAAATAATCGTTTGTATTTTATTTATATATGCTTGTATGTTCTCTCTCGCATGGCGTCAGAGAGACTGGCACACCATTCCCTAAGTAGTGTACTACCTTTGACCAGGGCCCATGGGGGCTCTGGTCAAAAGTAGTGCACTATATATGGAATAGAGTGCCATTTGGGATGCAGCCAGCGAGAGGGAGCCAACCGCCTTTTAACCAGCAGCAAATGTGATCACTCAATAAAAATGAGGGCTTGTGCRGGCTGAGCTGAAATGACTGCTGGTATTGGTTGCAGCTGTGTTGAGCAGCGGTAGTCAGGGCAGACGTGGGGTCTTGATTTTAGGGCGGCAACAATGTGTTGAAAAGCTAGTGACCATCCAGAATTTAGATGACCCCCCCCATTCCACCGCCCTCCCTCCTCCACTCCCCTCCGGCCCACACCAGAACTCTCCCATTTCCTCCCAAGATGTCTGTGCTCTCATGTATTTTCCCTTTCTGTCTGTCATTTCTGTTTAGGAAGGAAGAATCTTCAGCTTCTCAAGCCCTGCCATTACAGCCAGTCAACTGCATAGAGGTAAAATACATTTTACCATAAGCCTGACATGATAGTTAGCCTTAATCTAGGAAACAACAGTTTCATTTGCTTTTGTGCGATAGGTCTGTCAATGGTTTTAATGTTAAGCGGGTTGTGTGTTTCTCAGTACAGCTCCTCTAGTTGAGATGAAGCCTAGAAGAAGTCCTGCCTGGCCCATCACAGAGTCTATGCCGCTACCTGTAAGTATACATTTCACTTGTGTGAATATCATGTTTATTATTGATCATGTCTTGTCAATATTAGTAAATATTGTATTACTGGTAACATCATGCTGTCTGTTGCTTCCTGAACCAGTTAGCTTTAGAGGAGGAGAAAGATTCAATGATTTATTATTGGTCATGTCATCAATAATATTAGCAATTATTGTATTAGGGCAATTCCACTGTGACAGTGATGCTGAGACTCATGTATGTCAAACAAAAAKCATTTATTTCAAAGTTTAACAAACTATACAACTCTATGCACAAAGACTACTTTTAACCATTTCCACTGACATTTTTACAAAAACACGTTTACTTGAAGAACAGTGCAGATGCAAAGTTTGCTAACAGAATGATGMCACAAACAGCACCAACCGTCATTCTGTTAARGAAGTTTGCATCTGCACTGAGTCTGCATCACTCTGTTACTGTGGAATTGCCCATAATTAGCAACATCATGCCTGCATGCTGTCTGTTTCTTCCTGAACCAGTTAGCTTTAGAGGAGGAGATTGATTKAAATAATTATTATTGATCATGTCATTCAATAATATTAGCYAATCTTGTATTATTAGTAACATCATGTCTGCATGCTGTCCGTTTATGTCTGAACCAGTAAGCTTTAGAGGGGAATGATGAAATTAGATAAAAAATAAAGTGGAAGAGTGGAGGACCGCACCCCCCAGCATCCCCCAAAAGCAGCATGGCAGGACTCCAGCTGGTCACCCCCGCCTCCAATCCCATGGGCCCTTTCTTTGGTCTCCCGTGGCAACAGGAGGCCATCCACGACAACATCTACACGCCTAGGAAATATCAGGTGAGGAATGAGCAAGTAGTCCAACTAACAGTTGACATTTGAGCTGAACTGACGGTTTAAACTGACAGTTGACTATACACTAGGAGAGTGCATTGCGTTGTATGTAGACATTGGTACTTTCATCACCATTGATCTTTCGCTCAATAAACTGCGAACATTCGTCAGTGTGCAGCATCTATCTTTTATTTCACGAGTTTATTTATTTGTAACCAGTTATAGTGCATAACGTTTMAAACTAATGACTGTGACCTCATCTGCCCTGCCAGGTTGAACTTCTTGAAGCAGCTCTTGAACACAATACTATTGTCTGCTTAAATACTGGCTCAGGGAAGACCTTTATTGCAGTACTCCTAACTAAAGAGCTCTCCCACCAAATCCGGGGAGACTTAGTCGAACAGGGGAAGAGGACAGTTTTCCTGGTGAATGCAGGTAGCTACATTTAAAGACGCAGATAAATGTACTATTTGGTGCATCCCATTTCTTCACACTTTTCCCAAAGTGTGTACGTGCACTTCCTGTCATGGATTTAAAAGCATTAGATTGGTGTAAGCATTGGTTGGATGGAGTTTCACCATTGTTAAATACATTTCAGGCAGAGTGGAAGTGCACACTTTCAGGGGAAGGATTGAGAAGGGTGTAGAGTCACAATGGAGCCTTTTTATAAATATGAACTTCTAATAAGTGGACATCAATATGATTGAGACCATGATTCTTCTGTTTTCCCCTCTTCTGTTCCATGGTAAATAAAGCATCGTCTGTGATTCAGCAAGCAGCTAGTGTTAGGACCCACTCTGATCTCCAGGTTGGAGAATACATGTGTGTGGAGAAGACCTCATCATGGTCCAGGGAAAAGTGGAGCCAAGAAATGATTGAGAATCAGGTGCCGTTCATTGAACAATTGTTATCAATTTTCATATAATTCTAAGCAATTGCCAGAATAAACTACCAATTGTTAGAGTTCTTTCATGATAAATACCAACGGTAATTCTACAAAATAAAACARTACCAAAGTTTTCTCCCCTCAATTTCAACAACTTTGAAAAAGAACACTGATTACCCTCAGTGTTTTGTCCATAAGGGGAGAAGTTATTGATTGTGTCCATCACAGAATACTGTCACACAACTGTTATCTATTCTTCGAGGCAATATGCCATCCTCCACTCACTCTATCCATCATTTCTGTTCTAGGTGCTCGTTATGACGTGCCATATCTTCCTGCATGTGCTGAAGAGTGGAGTGTTGCCACTATGGAAACTCAACCTGGTGGTGTTTGATGAGTGTCACCTGGCAATCACGGACCATCCCTACCGGGATATAATGAAGGTACATTTACTATCTGTTCTACGTAGCTATGCATTCAACTGTCGCCTGAAAGCCAAGCACATACTCTTTCTTCCCTGTATGGCGAAAGCCAAGGCCTTATGGAGATTGGAGATTATTCATTATATTGTTCCCCATTTTGTAGATGAGAGAAGTGTGGTCAGTCAGCCTTCATTATTGGACCCCATTGGAGGCTGGTCAATGTTTTTGGAGTTTCCTTGTGTTAGGCTGGCTCAGTCTTCCTGTCTCCCATTTCTTTGTTTCCAGCGATGTGATTGCTGTCTCTTCATCTCTGTTTCYTCTATCTCTCCTCTGTTTCAGTAATGTGTTTGCTGTGTCTATCTCCTGTTTCAGCTATGTGAGGGCTGTCCGTGCAGCCCTCGGATCCTGGGCCTCACTGCATCCATTTTGAATGGTAAATGTGACCCGTCTGAACTGGAACAGAAGATCCAGAACTTGGAGCGGATCCTGCGGAGCAATGCAGAGACAGCTACTGACCTCGTTGTCCTTGACAGGTAATTCTACACATCATGGCCTGTATTCAGAAAGCYTCTCAGAGTGGYARTYCTGATCTAGGATCAGGTACCTCCTGTGCACATAATCTAAGGGCTCGATTCAATCCGTATCGTGTAAGTTCAGRTGTATAGCGCGATTGAAATGTWAAGGTAATTTCCGATTGAGCCGACATATGCAGCGTTTACCATGAAAGCAATCTTGGCTAACGCGGGAACATTGCCTTTACATTTAAATCGCACTGAACTTCTGGGTCCCCATTGAATCGAGCCCTTACTTATTATGATCGAAAATGGAACATTTAACTGTGTGTGTTGTGTGTGTCTCAGATATGCCTCCCAGCCCAGAGAGGTGGTACTGGACTGTGGACCCTACCTGGACAAGAGCGGCCTTTCAGAGCATCTACTGAGCGAGCTGGACGGGGCTCTCCACTTCCTCAACGACTGCAACATACCTGTGCCTCGAGAGGACAGAGACCCCACCTTCATATCCAAACAGGTCTGACCCCACCTTCATATCCAAACAGGTCTGACCCCACCTTCATATCCAAGCAGGTCTGCTAATGAGAATGTGTGCATAGTCCTAATCTACAAAAGAGAGTATTGAATAGCAAAAGTATGTTTTAAGGGAGAAGTGAGTCTGGTCTGAAGCTTAAAAAAAGAAAGGAAATTCACATGAGCACCACAAGGCCTAACRTCACCCATGCAKTACAAATGTTTTCTGGCATACAGCTTTGACCTATTACAGGAGCTATGTTGGCCTACTGTACCTCAAACAACATGTAGGCTACTACACACATGCTTTCTAGGATTAAAACATTCTCAAAGATCCTCACTGATCTCCTTCCCCAGGTGCTGAGTGACTGCCGGGCGGTGCTGCTGGTGCTGGGGCCGTGGTGTGCCGACAAGGTGGCTGGCATCATGGTGAGGGAGCTGCAGAAGTACATCAAACACGAACAGGAAGAGATCAACAGGAAGTTCCTMCTCTTCACCGACACCATCCTGAGGAAGGTATGTTTGTAACGACTTACTCTTGTGTATGTTCTTTGTGTGATTCCCGTTGCGTTTGGTKTCCTGTGTTGCTATGTAGGCCTAGCTGAGTTCTGTAAAGCGCTTGCGTGACATCCATTGTTGTACCTACATGTTATAAGCAGACCACCATCGTCCCTGTGCTCAAGGAAGCGAAGGTAACCTGCCTAAATGATTACCACCCCGTAGCACTCACGTCAGTAACCAGGAAGTGCTTTGAAAGGCTGGTCATGGCTCACATCAACAGCATCCTCCCAGACACCCTAGACCCACTCCAATTCGCATACTGCCCCAACAGATCCACTGATGACGCAATCTCAATCGCACTCCAAACTGCCCTTTCCCACCTGGACAAAAGGAACACCTATGTCAGAATGCTTTTCATTGACTACAGCTCAGCGTTCAACACCATAGTGCCCATGAAGCTCATCACTAAGCTAAGGTCCCTGGAACTAAACACCTCCCTCTGCAACTGGATCCTGGACTTCCTGACGGGGCGCCCCCAGGTGGTAAGGGTAGGCAACAACACATCCGCCACGCTGATCCTCAACACTGGGGCCCCTCAGGGGTGTGTACTTAGTCTCCTCCTGTACTCCCTGTTCACCCACGACTCCAACACCATCATTAAGTTTGCTGACGACAGTGGTAGGCTTGATCACCGACAACGATGAGACAGCCTATAGGGAGGAGGTCAGAGAACTGGCAGTGTGGTGCCAGGACAACAACCTCTCCCTCAACGTGATCAAGACAAAGGAGCTGATCGTGGACTACAGGAAAAGGCGGGCCGYACAGGAACCCATTCACATCTACGGGGCTGTAGTGTAYCGGGTCGAGAGTTTCAAGTTCCTTGGTGTCCACATCACCAACAAACTATCATGGTCTAAACACACCACGACAGTCGTGAAGAGGGCATGACAAAAACTTTCCCCCCTCTGGAGACTGAAAATATTTGMCATGGGTCCCCAGATCCTCAAAAAGTTCTACAGCTGCACCATCGAGAGCATCCTGACCAGTTGCATCATTGCCTGGTATGGCAACTGCTCGGCATCTGACCATAAGGCGCTACAGAGGGTAGTGTACGGCACAGTACATCACTGGGGCCAAGCTTCCTGCTATCCAGGACCTCTATACCAGACGGTGTCAGAGGAAAGTCCATAAAATTGTCAGAGACTCCAGTCACCCAAGTCATAGACTGTTTTCTGTGCTACCGCACGGCAAGCGGTACCGGGAGTGCCAAGTCTAGGACCAAAAGGCTCCTTAACAGCTTCTACCCCCAAGCCATAAGACTGCTGAACAATTAATCAAATGGCCACCCGGACTATTTACATTGACCCCCCCTCCATTTGTTTTGTACACTGATGCTACTCGCTGTTTATTATCTATGCATAGTCCCTTTACCCCTACCTACATGTACAAATTACCTTGACTAACCTGTACCCCCGCACACTGACTCGGTACCGGTACCCCCTGTATATACCGGTAGCCTCATTATTGTGTTACTTTTGAATATTTTTTACTTTAGTTTATTTAGTGAATATTTTCATAACTCTTCTTGAACTGCACTGTTGGTTAAGGGCTTGTAAGGAAGCATTTCACGGTAAGGTCTACACTTGTTGTATACCGGCGCATGTGACAAAGTTTGATTTGATTTGGCTACATGACATACATGGTATTGATTGCTTTTAGTATTTTGTGTTGCTGTACAATCGTGTGTGTGTGTGTGTGTGTGTGTGTGTGTACACAAGGGTAAGTGAGTTTCCCATCTTGGTACAGGATAGGTCCACAGGGTTTATTATGAAGTTATTTCTTCCTGGTGTCCTAGGTCCACGCCCTGTGTGAGGAACTCTTCTCCCCGGCCTCTCTGGACCTGAAGTTTGTGACCCCGAAGGTCATCCGCCTCCTGGAGATCCTCCATGAGTACAAGCCCTTTGAGAGGCAACAGTTTGAGAGTGTGGAGTGGTACAACAACCGCAACGAGGACAACTACGTGTCGTGGAGTGACTCGGAAGACGAAGACGAGGATGAGGAGGTGGAGGTGAAGGAGAAACCCGAGGCTAACTTCCCCTCGCCGTTCACCAACATCCTGTGTGGGATCATCTTCGTTGAGAGGCGCTACACGGCCGTCGTCCTCAACCGGTACGCATCTGGCGTTCAATGCCATTTTGGCTCAAATGTGTGATACCTCTGCTACACTGTCTCCTTGGATTGTTTCTTGTACACTGCTCAAAAGACTAGAAGAATGGAAMGAATTGTATTGAGTTAACTTTGTGATTTAGCAGTATATTTTGGGGGGAGGATTTCGTTTGTCTTAATACCATTTCCATGATTACTGTCCCTCTGTCAGGTTAATAAAGGAGGCAGGGAAACAGGACCCGGAGCTGGCCTACATCAGCAGTAACTTCATCACAGGACACAGCATCGGAAAGAACCAGCCACGCAACAAGCAGATGGAGGTGGAGTTCAGGAAACAGGAAGAGGTGGGAACACAACATCTTGGATTGTGACATTATCCCATCTGTTTACATTGAAATTGACCTACCCCTACATTAGTGTGTCTCTGCCTATCTTTCTCTCTCTGTCTCTCTTCCCTCATCTTCCCTTCTCCCTCCTCCTTGCCTACATATTGACTGCTCTCTGCCTCTCTCCTCTCTTGACTGTCTGTCTGTCTGTCTGTTGTCTGTCTCTCTCTGCCTCTCTCAGCTCTCTGCCTCTCTCGCTCTGCCCTCTCTCGCTCTGCCTCTCTGCTCTGCTCTCTGCTCTGCCCTCTCTCCGCTCTTGGCTTGCTCTCTCGCTCCTGCCTCTCGTGCCGCTCTCTGCTCTGCCTGCTCTCCTTCTGCCTCTCTCGCTCTCCTGCTCTCTCGCTCTCTGCCTCTCTCGCTCTCTTCTTTCTCGCTCTCAGCCTCTCTCGCTCTCTGCCTCTCTCCGTCTTTGCCTCTCTCGCTCTCAGCCTCTCTCGCTCCTCTGCCTCTCTCGCTCTCTGCCTCTCTCCGCCTCTCTGCTCTCTTGCTCTCTGCCTCTCTCCTCGTCCTGTGCCTCTCTCGCTCTCTGCCTCTCTCCGCTCTCTGGCCTCTCTCTCGCTCTCTGCCTCGCTCCGCTCTCTGCCTCTTGCTCGCTCTCTGCCTCTCTCGCTCTCCTGGCCTCTCTCGTCTGCTCGCTCTCATGCCTCTTTTCGCTCTCAGCCTCTCCTGCTCTCAGCCTCTCTCGCTCTTCTGCCTCTCTCGCTCTCTGCCTCTCGCTCTCTGCTTCTCTCTCTCCCATCGACTACTGCCCCTACTCTCACACTCTCTGCCTCTCTCTCCTTTCTCTGCCTCTCTCTCTGCCTCTCTCTCTCTTTCTGCTCTCTCTCCCCTCTTCCATTCAGACCTACACCATATTTCCTCATTATCTCTCAGGTTCTGCGTAAATTCCGTGCCCACGAGACCAACCTGCTCATAGCGACCAGCATCGTGGAGGAAGGTGTAGATATTCCCAAGTGTAACCTGGTGGTGAGGTTTGACCTGCCCACTGAGTACAGGTACAGCACTGCTTGTCCATCCACTACCTTGTTGCTTCTTGCTCAATGGACTATTGGCTTCTGTTTTTGTTCTGTTTTATATTGTTGATATTGTTCCCGTTCTACATGTTCCTCTTAAGCATATAAAGTGTGTTGTGACCCCTGGAAAATGACCTTTCAATAAACTTTGACTRGACTGRAGGTCCTACGTTCAGTCTAAAGGCCGAGCCAGAGCCCCTGTCTCCAACTACGTCATGCTGGCTGAAAGTGAGAGGACCAAGACCTTCGAGGAAGACCTGAAGACCTACAAGGCCATAGAGAAGGTGTGCTTTTCAGAGCCTGTCCTCAAGGCCCCATTGTGTCTGTCTGAGGAACACAGGGATTCTCAGAGATTTGGTTAAGGATGCATCCCAAGTGGCCCCCTATAGCGTAGTGCACTGTACTGTATAGGGAACTATCTGTCTGTTTAATTGATTTGTGTGTGTCCACAAGGCCCGTCCTTGGATGATATGAGAGGTCCTTGGTGTTTCTCTGCTAGTATTGTGACAACCCTAATACTGATGACTGGAGGTCTTCTCTTGACGTCTTCAGATCCTGAGAAACAAGTGTTCCAAGGCAGCGGGGGTCGGTGACTTTGAGGTGGAACCGGTGCAGGATGATGACAACATCCTGCCTCCCTACGTGCTCCGCTCTGAGGAAGGAGGGCCCCGCGTCACCATCAACACYGCTATCGGACACATCAACAGGTAAAGGGAGAACCGCCAGCGCTGCTTTGAATCTGTGAAAGATTTATACCGTTTTTAAAGGGTTCTTGGAAACAAGGCTCTAAATGGACTGAGAACAAAATATGTTTGATTTTGTTTTAATTTGGCTGTGGATGGTCTGGTGTGCTAATGACCCTCTCTCTAGATACTGTGCCCGTCTGCCCAGTGACCCGTTTACCCACCTGGCACCTAAGTGTAAGACCAAGGAGCTGAAGGATGGGCGCTACCAGTCAACCCTCTACTTGCCCATCAATTCCCCTCTACGGGTGCCCGTCGCTGTGAGTCTCAGGCTTTCCTCATTGATTTGATGTGTTGGTCTGATTGATTTGATTTGTAGGTCTGATTCACAAATGGCCGTATTGCCTATATATTCCAGCTCTGGTCAAAAGTAGTGCACTAATATAGGGAAAAGGGTGACTTTTGGGACACTTATACAGTGCTTCCAGGTGCACAGATGGCTGTAGTAGGCTACATGGGGGCGAAACTCAACTCATCCACCACCAATGTGTAGCATCCACTTTTTCCATTTGAGACGTCAAGATTCAGTGTGTTTTCTGGATGTCTTTGAGACCAATGTAAACTTTCTTTGTCATTGCAGGGGCCAATCATGAACTGTGCACGACTGGCAGAGAAGGCAGTGGCGCTACTTTGTTGTGAAAATCTTCACAAAAAAGGTCAATAAAATTCAACTATTTGTTAGAATATCCTTCATCATGCAGTTCTCTCTGCAGCTAGTCCCTGATTGTATCTCTCCCTCCCCATTTCTCTTTCTGTCACCCTCCCTCAAATCTCCCTCTCTCTCTCTTCAAGCTTGTGGGAATGTAACTGAATTTGCTGGGGTGTGAGGGGGGGTTCAGTTTGTCCTGGGAGAGGAGGGGGACCTGGTATTAACTGCTGTGCAGTGACATATTTAACTTTTTGGGCATTCTATTTTGCTATACTTCTACGGTAGTTAAATGGTTCTGCCGTTCTCTTCTCCAGGTGAGTTGGATGACCACTTGATGCCTGTGGGGAAAGAGACAGTGAAGTACGAGGAGGAGCTGGATCTCCATGACGAGGAGGAGACCAGTGTTCCAGGCAGACCAGGATCCACCAAGAGGAGGCAGTGCTACCCTAAAGCTGTGAGTTGTCACCACACTGGATMCTACCCTAAAGCTGTGAGTTGTCACCACACTGGATGCTTCTCCTAAAAGCTGTGAATATCTCCCACACTGGATTGCTACCCTAAAGCTGTGAGTATCTCTACACTGTGATGCTACCCTAAAGCTGTGAAGATATCTCAACACTGATGCTATCCTAAAGCTGTGAGATATCTCCACACTGGATGCTACTCTAAAGCTGTGAGATATCTCTCACACTGGATGTGCTTCCCTAAAGCTGTGAGATATCTCTACACTGGATGCTACCCTAAAGCTGTGAGATATATCTACTACACTGGGTATGCTTCCCTAAAGCTGTGAGATATCTCTACACTGGATGGCTACTCTAAAGCTGTGAGATATCTCCACACTGGATGCTTCCCTAAAAGCTGTGAGGATATCTCTACACTGGATGCTACCCTAAAGCCGTGAGAAATATCTCTACACTGGGCATGCTTCTCCTAATGGCACCCTGTATTACTTTGATACAACAGCTGGAACTACTTTGACCAGAGCCCTATGGCCGTCAGATCTGACTTGTTCCTTCTGGAGCATCCAACAGCTAGATGATCTCTGTCTTCTCTCTCCTGTTGCCAGATACCAGAGTGTCTCTCGGGACAGTTACCCTGTACCGGAGCAGTCTTACTACCTGTATGTGATTGGCATGGGTTCCTCACCACCCCTCTGCCCTGATGAGCTCAACTTCCGCCGCAGGAAACTCTACCCTCCAGAGGGGCACTACCAGGTGCTTCGGCATTCTGACTGCCAAACCTATACCTCGGGTAAGGACAACACACCTATTTCAGTTTCCCACTTTGAGGATCAAACCAAATTTTTGGTCCAGAAACAAAATCATAGTTATTTTCGCGGATAGTAAACAAGAATTCCCTATCAATGAAAACTGATAGCGAAACATCATCTATTTTCTGTATTGGAGGCAACAGCTAAACAGCAGGGCCCACCTTGCTTTTCCACAGTTAGTATGCCCGTTTATTTTAATGTTTACTGTGATACTCACCTAACCCCGTCCTGCTCCCTCTCCCACAATCCCCGCACTTTTCCTGTGTACACGCGGGCGTCTGGATGATCGTGTACCATCTCCATGGGCTCCAGAAGGCTGGGTTCACTCTGAAGTGCTGTCCAGCTGGACCTGATCAAACCAGACACGTACACCCCAGTACACTCTTTCTCTCCAACACTCCTCCGCCTGGGAGAAACCTTGCCTGTGGAGTTCCAATCCCACGCAGCCGACTCGGCCTACTGCGTTCTACCTCTCAGAGTGTTTGTGCTGAGTAGTTAACCTACCGCGTTTCTACCTCTCAATATTTGTCTGTGAGTTAGGGCCTACGTGCTCTACCTTAATGTTGTGGTGGGTTAGCCTAACAGACATTTCTACCTCTCAATGTTGAGAGTGGATTAGTTGGTATACTCGTCTACTGCGTGGTCTACTCTCTCAATGTTTGTGAGTTAGTAGTAGTACTTCTCTGCGTATTTAACCTTAACTCAGTAATGTTGGTGAGTAGTTAGGTAACTACTGCCTTCTACCTCTCAATGAATTGTTGGAGTTACGTTCTAGTGGTTAGTCTACTGCTCCTCTACCTCTCAATATTTGGTGAGTAGTTAAGCCTACTGCGTGTCTACCCTCAATCGTTTGGTGTAGTAGTTAGGTTAGTCTAGCGTGCGTTTTTCTTCTATCTACCTCTCAATGTTGGGAGTAGTTAGGTAGTCTACTGCGTTCTATCCTCTCCAATGTTGGTGAGTTAGTTTAACATACTGCGTTCTATCCTCTCAATGTTGGTGAGTTAGTTAGGTAGTCTTCTACTGCGGTTTCTACCTCTCAATCATTTGCGTGACGTGCGAGATTTTAAGGCCGTACTGGACGTGTCTAAGCGCGTGCGTAAACATATGCTTGTGTGAATGTGAGTAGTTCACATGGAAAGCCTCTGACTGTGCGTTCTACCTCTCAATGTTGGTGAGTTAGTTAACCTACTGCGTTCTACCTCTCAATGTTGGTGAGTTAGTTAACCTACTGCGCTCTAACTCTCAATGTTGGTGAGTTAGTTTGCCTACTGCGCTATACTGCAATGTTGGTGAGTTAGAACGCAGTAGGCTCCCTAACTCTCCATGTTGGTGAGTTGGTTAGCCTACTGCGGTCTACCTCTCAATGMTGGTGAGTTAGCCTACTYCGGTCTACCTCTCAATGTTGGTGAGTTAGCCTACTACGGTCTACCTCTCAATGTTGGTGAGTTAGCCTACTGCGGTCTACCTCTCAATGTTGGTGAGTTAGCCTACTGCGGTCTACCTCTCAATGTTGGTGAGTTAGCCTACTGCATTCTACCTCTCAAGGTGGGTCAGTGAGACCCCAACATTACACATAATACTGTAGGCCCTGTTTTTTAAGGACAAAACACACTGCAACGGTGGTGATTCAATATGTAGATTTGTTGGGAAATGAACAAAAATTGTCAGCCCATGTTGTCAGTCGATAGTACTGCTACCCGCTGTTCTTTACCTTTCGTCGGCATGGCGTGTTTTGTCCTTCATGCCGTAACTAATGATTCCCTCGTCATATAAYATCACTAACACACTGTCTCCTCTTTCAGTTGAGGATTCCAACACTCTAGATTTGGATTTTAAATTCATGGAGGACATAGAGAAGTCCGAGGCTCGTGTTGGCATTCCTACCACCCAGTACACCAAGCAGAATCCCTTCACTTTCAAACTGGAAGACTACCAGGACGCTGTRATCATTCCACGGTACGCTGCTCACTTCACTACATACCCCTCTCTGACGGAGGAGCCAATGGAGTTTTAGGTTAAGTTCCAAATAACACCCTATTCCCTATATAGTGCACTTCTTTTGACTAGGATGCCATTTGAGACACATCTTCACATGACCCACACGATAATAAGATTATTTCAAAAACTGAAACTACCATGGTGCAGATTTGGATGTAAACATCTCGCAATTTTTGAGTGGCYGATTTAAAGTACATCTTCACTGTTCCATTATGCCAAACCTTGACCTCTAAACCCTCTCTCTCTCTCTCAGGTATCGTAACTTTGATCAGCCTCACCGTTTCTACGTGGCTGACGTTTACACAGACCTCACACCACTTAGCAAGTTCCCGTCGCCGGAGTATGAGACTTTTGCTGAGTACTACAAAACCAAGTACAACCTGGACCTGTCCAACGTAAACCAGCCACTACTGGATGTAGACACATACACTCCCTCACCGGTGACCACGAACCGATCAACGAGCAGACCTTGGTTAGAAAGTGACGATAACCGACTCGATAGGGGAGACGAGAGACCGCAGACTTTGAGGTACCCGAGAGAGATGAGGAGGTACCTGAGAGAGAAGAGGACCTGAAAGAGACTAGAGCTATGATGAGAGGGATTGCAGCGACTGTGGATTACAGACCAGGAAACATCGAGAGGGAGAGGACGGGAGAGGAGAGAGGGAAGGAGCGCGGAGAGACTGAGAGCGGGAGAGGACGAGAGAGGAGAGACGAGAGAGGGAGAGACGACGAGAGAGGAGAGACAAGACAGGAGGAGAGGACAAAACGAGGAGGGGAGAACGAGGAGGGGAAGACAGGGATAACGAGAGGGAGAGAGACAGGGATGGACGAGAGGAGGATTGGGAGAGAGATAGAGGACGAGGCAGAGAGAGGTAGGTAGAGGACCAAGAAGAGAGACGAGGGACCGGACCAGGCTTGAGTTAGGTATTGGATGATTTCCCGCAGCAGAGGAAGCTAACCCATGATAGGATCCAATAAGTATTGGAGTGACAGACGAAGTGTGAGCGAGGACGAAGACAGGAGAAGAGACAGACAGAGAGAGAGAGGATCTGTGAGAGAGGACAGGAGATGGGAAACGAAGGGGCAGTGGACGCCGACCGCGGAAAAGCTGACTTTCTTTTGGAGGACGCAGGCAAACAATAGCGCGATGAGACGGAGAAGTGCGGACAATCGTAGAGAGCAGTGCGGCCCTACACGTAAGGCGAAGAAGAGAGCGGATGAGGATGGACCCATGAGAGGCTGAACTCTTTGTAGTGACCAAGAGATCCAGGGAGGGCGCGCAGTGGGAGAGAGGACGAACGGAGAGGGGAGAGTACGGCGCGATGAGCAGCAACGAGGTACGGAGGACTCGAGAAGGGGGGAGTGGAACGAGATTAAGGCACGAAGAGACATTTAGAGGGCGAGAGAAGGGGGATGAGGACTGAATGCTCAGAAGGAAAGAAGAGAGGGGCCCCGAGGACGAAGAAGCTGGAGGTGGGGAGAAGAGAAGTAGGGAGAGGACCAAGGAGTGGGAGAGGATAGCCCGCAGACGAGAGACCGAGCGACAGGGAGAGTGAGCGAGCCCTCGGTAGCCCGAGTGACTCGCAGACGGGCGGAAAGAGCGACTGAGGGGTTTAAAGGGAGGAGACGAGAGAGGAGAAAGGTTAGTGGCTATAATGTTAATGCTGCTATGGTAGCCGAGGGATGAGAGGAGAATTTGGGTAGCGGAGAGCAATAGAGAGGGACTTGAGAGGACAGGAGAGGGGAGGGAGAGAAAAAATGTATCATTAATTACAACTTCTGTCATCATAAGGATGACCTCTGTCTCTCCATGGCTAGTGTGGGGAGCATTACCAACATCAACATGAGTAAAGATATGGGGAGAACCCTTTGTCTGTTCAACTCATCCAGTGTTTGACCTCTGACATCTCCCTGTAGCCTGAACCTGTTAACCCCTCGCCACCTGAACCAGAAGGGGAAAGCCCTGCCGCTCAGCAGTGCAGAGAAGAGGAAGGCCAAGTGGGAGAGTCTACAGAACAAACAGGTGATCTAGTGTACACACAGAGCCATGGCTCTATACCGGTTTATGGCTGAAGATGAGCTCTGAAAATGAACTAGATTAGAATATGTTGGAGAACAGCTGTACTCCTAGGGCCCTGGTCAAACATAGTGCACTGTATGGGGGAAAGGGTCTCATTTGGGACTTAACCAATGTCTAACTTTCCTCACTCTCCTCCCCTCCAGATCCTGGTCCCAGAGCTATGTGCCATCCACCCCATCCCAGCCTCTCTGTGGAGGAAGGCTGTGTGTCTCCCCAGCATACTGTATCGCCTTCACTGCCTGCTCACAGCCGAGGAGCTGAGGGCCCAGACAGCCAGCGACGCTGGGGTAGGAGCCCAGACCCTGCCCTCTGACTTCAGGTATGTCTCATCTCCATTTTCCTATATTTCACTCCTTTTTTAAAAATGGTCTAAATAAAGTGTGTGGTGGCTCCCCGTGTGAAATAAACCTGACTGGACTTGGATGAACTATCTAGGGCTGACCCCATTTAGTCGATAGGCTGGTCAGATGTTGTCGATCAGTCACCAAAACATTTTTGMGGTTCATGGTGCATAAGACACCTGTCTGATTGGTGCCTGTCTCAGTGMACTGATCCATTGTGGAGGCCAGGAATGGCACAGTCCATCACTCTAAGACATGTGATACTGAKATTGTATATGATTATATTATTTAAAAAATAATGAGTAATCGAATATTTTATAATAAGTGCGCTTTCTCCCTCGTTGGATATGGTCGCTGTCCTGAAACATAATCTTCAGTGTGCCGTAGAATTGGCACCTTTCCCTGTGTTGCTTCAGTTGTGGGGGGCTTAAAACCTCTCTGGGATATGTGGGACGGTGGCGTCCCACCTGGCCAACATCCAGTGAAAATGCAMAGCGCCAAATTCAAATAAATTACTATAAAAATTTWACTTTCATGAAATCACACATTCAATATACCAAATTAAAGCTACACTTGTTGTGAATCCAGCCAACGTGTCAGATTTAAAACAATGCTATTATCTGAGGATAGCACCCCAGCTAACAATCACAGACCATCATATTTCAACCCTCCCGGCGCGACACAAAACGCAGAAATAAAGATATAATTCATGCCTTACCTTTGACGAGCTTCTTCTGTTGGCACTCCAATATGTCCCATAAACATCACAAATGGTCCTTTTGTTCGATTAATTCCGTCGATATATATCCAAAATGTCAATTTATTTGGCGCGTTTGATCCAGAAAAACACCGGTTCCAACTTGCACAACGTGACTACAAAATATCTCAAAGTTACCTGTAAGCTTTGTCCAAACATTTCAAACTACTTTTGTAATACAACTTTAGGTATTTTTTAACGTAATAATGATGATCAAATTGAAGACGGGATGATCTGTGTTCAATACCGGAGGAAAACAATATGTAGCATGCTTTCTGGTTACGCGCCTCTAACAAACAGTACACTTCAATGGAGCCTCATTCTGAACATGGCTACTTCTTCATTTCTCAAAGGAACCCTCAACCAATTTCTAAGACTTGTTGACATCCAGTGGAAGCGATAGGAACTGCAGAAGGTCCTTAGAAATCTGGATTCCAATGAAACCCCATTGAAAAAGAGAGTGACCTCAACAACAACAAAAAACCCGAATGGTTTGTCCTCAGGGTTTTGCCTGCCAAATAAGTTCTGTTTTAGTCACAGACATGATTCAAACAGTTTTAGAAACTTCAGAGTGTTTTCTATCCAATACTAATAATAATATGCATATATTAGCATCTGGATTGGAGTAGGAGGCAGTTTACTCTTGGGCACATTTCATCCAGTTAGTTAAGATTCAAAGATTTTCTCACTCAAAAAAAATGGCGTTCCTCACAGATGTTTCATTATTTAACCTGTACACCTGTGTTGTCCTAAAACAGTGGGTGTGCAAGAAACGTAATTAAATAATTAATGGTTCCCAAAGTGGTTGAATGAATTAGGAGGTTTGAAGAGGATTGTATGGTGATATATGTAATAGATATACAGTTGAGTCAGAAGTTTACATACATTAGGTTGGAGTCATTAAAACTATTTTTTCAACCACTCCACAAATTTCTTCTTAAACTATAGTTTGGAAAGTCGGTTAGGAATCTACTTTGCTGCATGACAAGTAATTTTTTCCAACAATTGATACAGACAGATTATTCACTTATAATTACTGTATCACAATTCCAGTGGGTCAGAAGTTTACATACCCAAGTTGAACTGTCCCTTTAAAACAGCTTGGAAAATTCCATAAAATTATGTCATGGCTTTAGAAGCTTCTGATGGGCTAATTGACATAATTTGAGTCAATTGGAGGTGTACCTGTGGAATGTATTTTCAAGGCCTACTTCAAACTCAGCGCTCTTTGCTTGACATCATGGGAAAATCAAAGAAATCAGCCAAGAACTCTGAATTGTACCTCCACAAGTCTGGTTCATCCTTGGGAGCAATTTCCAAACGCCTGAAGGTACCACATTCATCTGTACAAACAATAGTACGCAAGTATAACACCAATGGACACGCAGCCGTCATACCACTCAGGAAGGAGAACTTTCTGTCTCCAGAGATGAACGTACTTTGGTGTGAAAAGTGCAAATCAATCCAGAAGAACAGCAAAGGACCTTGTGAAGATGCTGGAGGAAACAGGTATAAAGTTCATCATATCCACAGTAAAACGAGTCTATATCGACATAACCTGAAAGGCCGCTCAGCAAGGAAGAAGCCACTGCTCCAAAACCCATAAATAGCCAGATAGGATTGCAACTGCACATGGGGACAAAGATCGTACTTTTTGGAGAATGTCTCTGTCTGATGAAACAAAAATAGAAACTGTTTGGCCATAATGACCATACGTTATGTTTGGAGAAAAAGGGGGAGGCTTGCAAGCCGAGAACACCATCGTAACCATGAAGCACGGGGTGGGCACATCATGTTGTGGGGGTGCTTGGAGGGACTGGTGCAGTCAGAACGTTAAAGCTTGGTCGCAAATGGGTCTTCCAAATGGACAATGACCCCAAGCATACTTCCAAAGTTGTGGGAAAACGGCTTACAGACAACAAAGTCAAGGTATTGGAGTGGCCATCACAAAGGCCTGACCTCAATCCTATAGAAGATTTGTGGGCAGAATGGAAAAGCGTGTGCGAGCAAGGAGGCCTACAAACCTGACTCAGTTACACCAGCTCTGTCAYGAGGAATGGACCAAAATTCACCCAACTTATTGTGGGAAGCTTGTGGAAGGCTACCCCAAAAGCATAGCAATTCGACACATACAACAACACAGAGTTACACATGGAATAAACAAAACATACAGTCAATAATACAGTAGAATAAAGAAAACAAAAAGTCAATATACAGTGAGTGCAAATGAGGTAAGATAAGGGAGTTAAGGCAATCAATAGGCCATGGTGGTGAAGTAATTACAATATTGCAATTAAACACGAGAATGGTAGATATGCAGAAGATGAATGTGCAAGTAGAGATATTGGGGTTCAAAGGACTAAGAAAAATAAATAAATACAGTATGGGGATGAGGTAGATAGATGGGCTGTGTACAGATGCAGTGATCTGTGAGCTGCTCTGACAGCTGGTGCTTAAAGCTAGTGAGGGAGATATGAGTCTCCAGCTTCAGTGATTTTTTGCAGTTCGTTCCAGTCATTGGCAGCGGAGAACTGGAAGGAAAGGTGACCAAAGGAGGAATTGGCTTTGGGGGTGACCATTGAGATATACCTGCTGGCATGTCAGGAATTGTGAAAAACTGAGTTTTAATGTATTTGGCTAAGGTGRATGTAAACTTTRGACTTCAACTGTATGTGCATAACGGCAAAATMTATMTAGTGTTCACTGTTCCAAATGGTCAGTAAAAATAATAATATTGTAATCTAACAGCAACTGTTTGGCACGCATTATACTCACGCAGTGCTTGCTCCTATACCCTCGTTTATCTGGAACACTACATAATGCCCCTAAATCTCACACGGTATCGGTCTTTATAGGTATCCAAACCTGGACTTTGGATGGAAGAAGTCCATCGACAGCAAGTCATTCATCTGTCTGCGTGATGAGGATGAGGAGGAGGAGGAGGAAGAGGACAGCGGTGACGATAACTGTAAACAGCAGGGCCAGACTGTAGCCCCCGACCCTGGACTTGCTGCTGCTGTTTCCCAGCATCCCTGTAGTGACTGTCATGTCTCTTCGCTGCCTGAGGGGTGCGACATCGGCCAACGCCCCGAAGATGACAGACCAGAGGACGAGGAGCCCCAGCAGCCAGACTCGGCCTCCCGCACTAGCATCCTCGCTAACGGCACTGCCCTCATTGCCAATGACAACGGTGACCACGCACACCTTCACGACGGACGTGACAACTGCCAATGTCTCCCGGCTGGTTCTGGTTTGCCACTAGAGAAGGAAAAAGAACTATCAACAACACAAACCACTACCTCAGTTCTTCCTGTGCAGCTCTCTCCAAGCACAGAGAACCAGAATCTAACCCCAACACCCCCTCAGCCCCAGCCAGGGACCCAGCCTCCATCCCCTCAGCCCCAGCCAGGGACCCAGCCTCCACCCCCGCAGCCCCAGCCAGGGACCAGCTCCATCTCCCTCAGACCCCAGCTCCACATCCCCCCTCACCCCCAGCAGGACTCCTCAGCCAAGGGACCCAGCCTCCACCCCTCAGCCCAGCCAGGGACCAGCTCCACGCCCAGCCAGCCCAGCTCAGGGACCAGCCCCATCCCTCAGACAGCTGCTACCCCCTCAGCCCCTAGCAGGACCCATGCCTCCACCCCTCACCCCCAGACCAGGGACCCAGCCTCCACCCCTCAGCAACCTCAGCCAGGACCAGCCTCCATCCCCTCAGGCCCGCAAACCAGGGACCCAGCCTCCAGTCCTCAGCCCAGCACCAGGGACCAGCCATCATCCCTCTAGACCCAGACCCTCCACCCCCTCACCCCCAGCCAGGGACCCAGCCTCCACCCCCTCAGCACCCAGCCAGGGACCCCAGCCTCCCATTCCCCTCCAGACCCACCTCTACCACCTCAGCACCACTACAGCCAGGGACCCAGCCTCCACACCCTCACCCCAACCGCCAGGGACCCAGGCCTCCACCCCCTCAGCTCAGCCAGGCACCCAGGCCTCCATTCCCTCGACCAACCAGGGACCCAGCCTCCATCCCCTCAGCCGCCAGCACAGGGACACCACCAGCGCTCCATCCCCTCAGACCCAGCCTCCACCCCCTCACCCCGCCAGGGACCCACGCTCCACCCCCTCAGCCCAGGCCAGGGATCCAGCCTCCACCCCTCAGCCCAGCCAGGGACCCAGCCTCCACCACCCTCACTCCCCCGAGCCTAGAGCGATGAATGTAGACCAGGGAGGACCTCAGAGCTCCGTGAGGGCGACGGACACCACGTGAATCAAGCTACCTCAGACTGCTGCAGCCCAGCAACGATGACGGGGCCCGCCGGCACAGCTCCCATCACCACAACACCTTTACCTGACCCCTCAGAGGCCCTAGAGAGCCAGGAGATCACCACCAGCAGCTCTGTAGTGGGGGATACCCTTGGCCCCTGCCCCAAGACCCTGGGGCCCAACCCTGGGCTCATCCTTCAGGTATGGTTCAACAAGGTTTTCAGAGTTAGTTGATGGTTGCTTGTGTCGATTAATTGAAGTTTTGATTGTTTTAACTAATAAATATCAGATTTCCTATCAAAATATACTTAGATATTCACATGCATACTAGACATATACTTACTTGTCTGTTGTGGGGGAGAAAAGCCACAAATATTTAGAATCAACACATAATCTTGTTTATTTAACTTAAATCTCTGTTCAGCAATTAAAAATATCACTTACATGTGTTTTCAATGTTTGATTCCTACCTTCAAGCCCTCAACAAAAAGTGATTCAGTCAAAAATGTTTGTTTCTGCAGGCCCTGACCCTGTCCAACGCCAGTGACGGCTTCAACCTGGAGCGTCTGGAGATGCTGGGAGACTCCTTCCTGAAGCACGCCATCACCACCTACCTGTTCTGTACCTACCCCGATGCACACGAGGGACGACTCTCCTACATGAGGAGCAAGAAGGTGAGCCTAGGGGAGGGGTGAGGGGAGCGACTGACTTTTTGCTTACGTCCCAAACTGTACCCTATAGCCTTTATAGTGCACTACTTTTGATCAGGGCCTACATTAGGGCTCTGGTTAAAAGTGGTGCACTATATAGGGAATAGGGTGCCATTTGGTATGCATCCCGGGGGTTGGGGTTGAATGTTTGTCAGTTGAATGCTTTGTTTGCCTATTTGTATGAGAGTTTGTTTTTGGTTCTTTGTTTTACTGTACATTTTGTCACATAGGCCTACATTTCACCTAATGTATTCTTAGAAAGTATACATATGATGTATGTGTGGAATGGTGTYAATTTAATAGTTATTTTGTGTTTAACAGGTGAGCAACTGTAACCTGTATCGTCTGGGAAAGAAGAAAGGTCTTCCTTGCAGGATGGTGGTGTCCATCTTTGACCCACCYGTCAACTGGCTGCCTCCTGGCTACGTGGTCAACCAGGACAAGAGCAGCGAAGACAAATGGGACGAGGATGAGGTACGTGATGCTGTGTGTGTTTGTGCACGTGCTCGTGTTTGTTAATTTGCCTTGTGAAGTTTGTCTTACATGAGCCTTCTTAGCCTGTTCATCACTCACTTGTATAATTTTCTCTGCTCCTCTCCTGACTTGGCCACTAGAGGGCAGGCCTATACCTTACTGCAGTGGTTCCCAAACTTTTTATAGTCCTGTACCCCTTCAAACATTCAACCTCCAGCTGCTTACCCCCTCTAGCACCAGGGTCAGCGCACTCTCAAATGTTGTTTTTTCTCCATCATTGTAAGCCTGCCCACACACACACTATACGATTATATTTATTAAAACATAATTAGTTTTGTCACAACCGGCTCGTGGGATAAGTGACAAAACTCTTATAGGACCAGGGCATCCAAATAATAATATACAAAATAATCTATAATTTGCCTCTTTATTTACCCCCACTTACATATAAAACTGTTATTTGTTCATCAAAAATGTGAATAACTCACCACAGGTTAATGCGTGAGCTGGAAAGTAATGCGCATTCAAATCAACGTTTATTTGTCACGGGCGCTGAATACAACAAGTGTAGACCTTTAACAGTGAAATGCTTACCTTACAGGCTCTAACCAATAGTGCAAAAAAGTATTAGGTGAACAATAGTAAGATAAGACACAATAAAAACAACAGTAAATAAGGACAGGCTACATATACCAAGATTAGCGAGGCTATAAAAGTAGCAAACTTCGCCTACTAACAAACTCAATCTCTGTTGAAGTGCCAAGAGGTTATGGACTGTAGGTGCGAGAAAGGACGACAAAGGCAGAATTTACCGTTTTACTAGGGATTTATTTCCTACACCGTAATATGGCGGAAAAGCGGGCTGGTCTCGAACCCAAAGGTAAAAGAAAAAGTAAATATCAAAGCTCCCCCCGTCTCCTATCTAACCTGCCTACCCACTTAACTTACCTAACTTAGCACCACTTGTGCGCCAACCAAAAACAGGGGGTCGCCCATGGTCTTTACCTAGTGTGTGCCTAGACAGTGAATATAACTACAGGTATATGTATGCCGCGGCCTCTTGCCTAAGCACTCCAAAGTGCCTTCCCCTTCCCCCCTGGGAACAAATGAAAACAGAATAATTATTCAACAATTCACACACACTCAGAAACACAGACATAGCAAAGCTGCTACCAACAAACACTAACATATACATTACTCCACGACCATTATGCTTTAACCCTCCAGCAACAAATGCTCTATATAACATTCAAATGTCAAACCTACAATGATTCTCTCTCTTAATCCACTAAGTGATCTCTCCAAAATATTTCAATTCTCCCTCTAATCTCTTCTCTAAAATATTCAAATTTCTCTCTCTAATCTTCTCCAAAACATTCAATTCTCCCTCTAACTCTTCTCATGATTCTCTCCAAAATTATTCAATCTCTAGCCTACAATGATCTCTCTCTAATCTCTAATAAGTTTCCCCTTTTCTCTTAAACAGGAACACTGGCTTTTATATCTTCAGGTGGCTATTAGGTCTGATTAGAGTCAGCTGCTTCTTGACGAGGGGCGCGTCAGCTCTCCAATTCATCAATTAAAGGCCCTTGAGGTCTAGACCAATCAGCTAGTTGGAGTACTTCTGGAGCCATCTCCTGGAAACACACACACTCAAATACAAACCGAACACAGGAAACTGTAGGGACGTTAACACGAGGCTACATTTATATCAAGTGTACACGAGTATCAAATCCAAAGAGCTCGATTTTCA
>NC_036843.1:28085188-28100267 GCF_002910315.2 Salvelinus sp. IW2-2015 | reverse complement strand
TGTACTCAGCGAACACACATGGGAGAGAAGCTTATGCTGTGATCAGTGTGGAAGACTTTCCTCAGGCTTCCATCCCTGACTTGCATAATACAGCTGAGAGAGACACTTGCATTGAGCTTTGGAGGTTACCCTGATGAAGGACACACATGGAGATAGTAAGCTGTGGTCAGTGTGGGAAGAGCTTTGCTGATCGGAAAACTAACTAGACACCAGCGAATACCAACAGGGGAGAAGCCTTATAGTGTGGTCCAGTGTGGGAAGAGCTTTGCTGCTTACCTACAGACACCAGCGAACTAACTGTACCCAGCGAATAGAGGGGAAAGCCTTAATAGTTTGTGAGTACAGTGTGGGAAGAGCTTTGCTGTATCAGAAAAACTAACTGACACCAGCGCATACACACAGGAGAGAAGCTTATCGCTGTGATCAGTGGTGGGGAAGAGCTTTGCTCAATCAGAAACAACTAACTAGAACACACAGCTCATAACACACTGGAGAGAAGCCTTATAGCTGTGTCAGTGTGGGAAGAGCTTGCTTCATTCAGATAACTAATTCACACCAGCGATACAACACTGGAAGAGAAGCCTTATAGCTGTGATCAGTGTGGGAAGAGCTTTGCTCTAGCTTCCACCCTGACCTCAACCGAACACACACTGGAGAGAAGCCTTAGCTGTGATCAGTGTGGGAGAGCTTTGCTCTAGCTTTCCACCTATGCACACCACCGAACAACACTGGAGAGAAGCCTTATAGCTGTGATCAGTGGTGGGAAGAGCTTTGTTTGCAGTTTCCTCCCTGACTACACACAGCGACACACACAGGAAAAAGCCTTATAGCTGTGATCAGTGTGGGAAGAGCTTTAATCAGTCAGGACTGAAAATCACACAGCTACAACGTGGGAGAAAAAGCTTATATTGTGATCAGTGTGGGAATTGTTTCAGTCAGTTATTGGACCTTTATTCACACCAGTGAACACACACTGGAGAAGGAACTTATGTCTGTCTAGGTGGGAAGAGCTTTGTTATTTAGGGCCAATGAGAAAACACAGAAAGCACAAACTTGCTGTATTTCTCTCCCTCCTTCTGGCACCGGTTCCAGATCCTAAATAAAGGATCAGTAGAAAACATCCAGTGAACAGTCCATATCCATCTCCATTCTTAAACAGTTGCTCAGTCTGATCACCATGGTAACTCTTGGAGCATAATATGCAGCCTCTGATCTAGGATCAGGTCTCCCCTGTGTCTATGTAATATCACACATTGATCTAAATGGATAAATGTTTCATAGGAAATGTTTAGGGAACTGTGTGTGTGTGTGTGGTGGAGGGATGTTGTAATTGTATCTTCTTTCATACTCATGATACTATTATTATAAATGTCTTATGTAGAATAATGTTTCAACAATAGGTGTATATCATGTATTCAATTGATCAATAATTCATTTATCTTCTAAACAAGAAGTTATCACTTAAATTGTGTATTTTATAAATCTGTATTGATTAAAATATCCTAAATCTAATCCATAATATATTGGATAATTATTTCATGAGTTCAAGGCAAGAACTTTAACTGTGTCTTGTAAAACGGTTAATGTAATAACTTTTAGATTTATAATGTAATAAAAACGGTAAATGTAATATCTTGTTGGTTTATTGATAAAATGTTGAATTGTTGTCGTAATAACCTTTTCCACTTAATGTAATAAGTTATTGGTATCAGGTACAACTTTTTTTAATGAATAAGTAATAACTTAACCGATCATGTAATAACACCTAAACCAATGTTTAATGTGTTACTTCACCAATGTTAATGCACATACACCTTCCACCAATTACAAACACACACACAAACCTATGCACTTGTACTCTTACACAAACAAGCACGCAGTTATAGACACATGCATTGATTTAATATTTTTTAAATTAATATAATTAATCTGTAGTTCTTATAGTCAATGAGACAGGGGGTTCGGCGCAAGAGGAAGGAGGATTGGGAAACTGCAAATAACAATAAGCTGAACTCCGCTAGAGAAACATCTTTGTATTAGCAACTATTCATTATTAGTTTATATTGTATTAAGTTAAGGGATGTCACCCTGGGCGGGGTGAACCATAGTAGGGGATAAAAAGAGAAAACACATCTTGAGAACTGAGTGTCTTGTTTGTAAATTGCTGTAAGTGTAACTCCGGGTTGCAAACCTTATTAAACAAACTAACCTCTAATCAAAGAAGTTTCCTGTGGTCACTTGTTGAACATATACAGAAAGTGTAAGGAATTTCTGCCCTGTTATCATATTTTCTATTCATTACGGAATAGTAGGCTGATAAATAGACAATCAGTTGGAGTCGTGCATCTTAACAATTGTTTGCAGACCGTCATATACCAAAGAAGAAGAAGACCCCTTCCTTCACAACAGCTCTGTTCCGTGAAGCGCAGCAGTATGAATGTCCTGACTTCTGCCAAGGTTGCATCGCGTAAATGCTGTATGGCCACTGCAGATGTCGGATTGAACATACATCGGCTTTACTGTTTCACCGAAGGATGGCGCAGCGCTAATCGGTATTTATTTACGAGGACACTTACTGGGCCTCAGCCAATAAAAATATGTGGACGCTCGAAGAGAACGTTGTCAGAGAAGAGGCAAAGAGAGAGGCCCAACTCGAGGAAAATCTGTCGCTTCCAGCAGGTGACGTTTTTTCGCTCCACCAGGCAAGGAGTTTTTGTGTGGAGGTCAATGAAAATGTGTTGAATTTGGTCAATCAAAAAACGAATGGCTTATTTGCTATGTGAGGTTTATTTGATCGAATATAAGTTTCTTAGTCTGCACCCTAAGACCGCTTTAAGCCCTTGGCGGGACGCTTTTCGTCTTCCATTCAGAGAACGCTACACGCCCTATAAAGGCATCTACTCTAGCCATGAGCTAATTGGAAAGACAATAGCAAAGAATTTCTCTAACCAAGATGTTTTTGTTGTTTCTATAAATACCTTAGATTTGTGATTTTAGATTTTATTTGCAAATATAAAAACAATACAACCACACGTGGACATAATGTATTTACTATCATTCAGGATGATTCTAAAACAGTGAAACATGTAATGTACAGTTTAAATAGATTCATGATATAATACAAAAGTATTTTCTAGCATAATGACTCCCTAAACCGCCTCACCCACTTGAAGAGAAGTCTTGATGACTATGTACAGTAGGTGGCGGCACATCTTAAACACCACAGAAGAAGCTGAAAAGCATCAACAGGAAGTACTTTGTTACCATCCTCTATCTAGTTTTCAAACCAAATACATTTCACAGGCTTTTGCAGGATGTTTCTAATGTAAGATTAGTCTACATGAGACGTTTATTTGTCACAACTAAAATGGAGTTTTGATATTTATAAAGTTGTGGTCGAGCTTTTCTTGATCTGAACGTTGTGACAAAGAAAGTAACTGTAGCGTACACATTTAGTGTCGTTTTTTTTTATTTTTAGAAAGAATACAGTAACGTCAGCTTCCACGATGGATCGGGTAAATTTGGTTGACTTTTATTAATAGTATACCTATTGTGGTGTATAAAATGTATAGGTCCAGTTTTCACGTGTGACCTTCCACATCATGAGTTCGATTTGAACAGCTATTGTTGATAAAACATTTACTGGAGACAGGAGATCAAGTTGAGACATAGGACGAGGTGGATATTGTATAATAAGGCAGTTTATTCACAGGTAAAAATATCTTAGCAATCGTGTAGCACGGCCCCGTTCTGTCTGACTCGTATGGAATCGTCGGAAAAGAGACCCCTAAACATATTGTGCTGATTATATATGCAACAAATGACGTAGGTTGAATCTGGTAGTCTGGCCTTCTGATTGGTCGATCTGGGTCGTGGGTAGTCCTGTTCGGGCCTGATGTCGACGTTCCATTGGCTCTTAACATAGTTCTTTGTCTTAGAGTCTCAACCTCGAGCAGAATGCATGTGCGTTTGTTTTAGCAGGGGCCTGTTCATGGGGGAGGGGAGTGTGTGTGGGTCTGTGGTTATTATCATTAAGGGTATGAAGTGTGGGGGTATAGAGGGGGATGGGTGCATGTTGAGTCAAGTATAGCTTGTGTTGAGAAGTTGTTAAAACAAGTTGCCAGTATCTATTACAATTTCTTACACTATACAAAAGAAACCATGGTGGTAATTTCAGCCAAGTAGCCTACTAGCTCATCGCACACATATTGATGATACAAGGCAATGCGCAACCAGCAGCAGGTCAAGTCAGAACCAGGGAGAAATAATTAGGCATAGCCTACACCAATTATGTGTATAAACCCTGGATTGCTGATGCTATATATTGGCCATTGAGAGGCTTTGAAGGCACCGGTTAACTTCTTTGAACACCTCAAATTGTTTCTCCAGATGTCAGTTCGGCCACACAGCGTTTATACACTAATTTGTTGCGCCCAAATAAAGAAAACGACCATTAAAAATAGGTGATTCTTGTTACTAGGCTACCAGTTACGGTGCTGTTAGCTTGTGTTTGCGCTCGTCTTTATGTGGAAGTAATACAACAATGATTGCTAGTGTCGAAGAATGATTTGGAGTTAATATTAGTCAAATTATTGAGCATATCCTCCGCGCAAATAAGCATCAGAAATTGTCCTTATTTAGCATATCAAGATCCTGATGTGGACCTCAGTCTAGAGCTTAAAATATACAATGTAGGCCTACTGTCAGTATTTGTCGTCATTTTGAGAAAATAAGTTGTCCACATAGGCCTATCACAGGATATTGAATGATTCCATATCCGCGCATAGGAAATGTCCATGTGTGATATTCAGAGTAATCCCAATATCATATGTCTAAAAGAAAATAGTTTTGATATATAGTTTTTTACATTAGAACTTGAAAAACATTGGAACAAAGACATCTGGATTGTTTTGATAGAGTTGAAGTCTGAAGTTTACATATGTAACAGTATAACTTTAGTCCGTCCCCTCGCCCCGACAAGGGCGCGAACCAGGGACCTCTGCACACAACAGCCACCCTCGAAGCATCGTTACCCATCGCTCCACAAAAGCCACGGCCCTTGCAGAGCAAGGGGAACCACTACTTCAAGGTCTCAAAGCGAGTGACGTCACCGATTGAAACGCTATTAGCGCGCACCACCGCTAACTAGCTAGCCATTTCACATCGGTTACATAAGTTGGGTGAATTTTGTCCCATTCCACCTGACAGAGCTGGTGTAACTGAGTCAGGTTTGTAGGCCTCCTTGCGCGCACACGCTTATTCAGTTCTGCACACAAATTTTCTATAGGATTGAGGTCAGGGCTTTGTGGATTGCCACTCCAATACCTTGACTTTGTTGTCCTTAAGCCATTTTGCCACAACTTTGGAAGTATACTTGGGGTTATTGTCCATTTGGAAGACCCATTTGCGACCAAGCTTTAACTTCCTGACTGATGTCTTGAGATGCTGCTTCAATATATCCACATAATTTCCCTTCCTCATGATGCCATCTATTTTGTGAAGTGCACCAGTCCCTCCTGCAGCAAAGCACCCCCACAACATGATGCTGCCACCCTCCGTGCTTCACGGTTGGGATGATGTTCATCGGCTTGCAATCCTCCCCCTTTTTCCTCCAAACATAACAATGGTCATGATGGCCAAAACTTCTATATTTTTGTTTCATCAGACCAGAGGCCATTTCTCCAAAAAGTACAATCTTTGTCCCCATGTGCAGTTGCAAACCGTAGTCTGGCTTTTTTTATGGCGGTTTTGGAGCAGTTGCTTCTTCCTTGCTGAGCAGCCTTTCAGGTTATGTCGATATAGGACTCATTTTACTGTGGATATAGATACTTTTGTACCTGTTTCCTCCAGCATCTTCACAAGGTCCTTTGCTGTTCTGGGATTGATTTGCACTTTTCACACCAAAGTGCGAACGTGCAAGATAAGTTTAATGCTAGCTAGCAACTTACCTTGGCTCCTTGCTACACTTGCGTAACAGGTGGTCAGCCTGCCACGTAGTCTTCTCGTGGACTGCAATGTAATCGGCCCTAATTAATCGGCCATGCTGATCGGTCAACCTCTAGTCATAATACCCATAAAACCTAGCGGTCAAAATAGGAAACGGTTCCAATCGTTTTTCCACCGTGTATTTTTCCCATACGGGATTTTAGAAACACTTCAAATAAGGTCTGTGTTTCATGTAGGCTTACCCTAGCGTGACATTTTGATAACCGTGTAAATCTCTCTCAGACAAGGTGACTTATCAATATATTTGCCTGTATTTACCCCCCCAAAATGAAATTATAATTAGCTACTAATGTGGCTATCATACAGAACATGAAATACCCTGACCGGTTTGGACGAGATTGACGAATTGAGGCAAAGGTAATAATCTCTGCATTAACAATCTAATGTTAGCTAAATGTAGTAATGAATTTATTGTTTACATTTCTTTGACAATTCTTCTAAGTTGACAAGTCTGCGACCTGTCATGGGCAAGTTTTAAAATTACACAATACCTGTTAGCAAAGGTGTCAGCTAGAGATGACATGCAGGGATTTGTAGTCTTTCATGATGTCTACTTTCATGCTAATTAGCATTAAGGACATTTGAGTGTAAATAGAGACGACTATATTGATAGAAGTCACCTTGTTCAATAGAGATTTACAAGAATATCAAAATGTCTCGCCAGGGTAAGCCTATGGAAAATCCCCTGTGTAAAAAATGAATGGTGGAAAACAATTGGAACCATTTCCCTGTTCGACCACTAGGTTTTATGGGTATTATGACTCGTACACTGTGGGGCTCTATAGAGAGAAATAGTAATGGCATCTTTTTATAGGCACTAATTTTGCCATGGTTCACTGGGCAAAGCCTATGGGGAAAATGTATGCCGTTTTTATAGGGTGTTTGGATAAATGCCAAAATAAGGTCGGTTGTAAACACAGGTTTAGGATATCTCATAGGTTTTGTTCTACAATCTTTATCAGCTAACGTCACTTCTTGTGAATGTTGAAGAATTTATGTAATAAAAAAAGCATATAAATCACAAAGGCTTCATAATTCATTAAGGTCATATTTACTGACTGCTATTATCTCATAGAACAAAACGTATAAGATCTCCTTAGCCTGTGCTTATCTTATTTTTGGTATTTATTCCAAAACCCACATTTTTCCCATTGGGATGGATGAACGAGCCAAAGGTAACTCATTTCTTTATTTTAATTCTACAAGCTGGCGAGATCTAAAGCTCTGTTTAGCTCAACATTGACATGATTGGTTGACGGTAAGTGGGGGCGGTTCTTCCTGTATAAACAAACTCCCTTCCTTGACTACTTCCTTCCATCAAATCAAATTTTATTTGTCACATACACATGGTTAGCAGATGTTAATGCGAGTGTAGCGAAATGCTTGTGCTTCTAGTTCCGACAATGCAGTAATAACCAACGAGTAATCTAACCTAACAATTCCACAACAACTACCTTATACACACAAGTGTAAAGGGATAAAGAATATGTACATAAAGATATATGAATGAGTGATGGTACAGAACGGCATAGGCAAGATGCAGTAGATGGTATCGAGTACAGTATATACATGAGATGAGTAATGTAGGGTATGTAAACATTATATTAAGTGGCATTGTTTAAAGTGGCTAGTGATAAATCTTTTACATCAATTTCCATTATTAAAGTGGCTGTCAACTGTACCGCAGGAATAGAATGTAAAACACAGTGGATAGATGTGGTGGCAGCTGTTGAGAAGTACTTGGGTGTACAATATTTTACTGCAGTTACAAGGTGTTTTGAAGGATAATATCCCGTCCTCCCAGGCTGCTGGCCTGGTGTAGAATCAGAGGGCCAAAGTAGTGGTATAACGATGAGGTTTTAATGGGTGTAGGGTTAGTTGGTTTTTCACAAAGTGTAATGAATTAATACTACAGAATAGTAGGCTGATGCACAGCCAATACACTAGGTGGGGGCGTGCACCTATAATAATTGTTTGCGGACCGCCATAACACTAAAGAAGAAGAAGACCACTTCCTTCACAACGGCTCTAGATCTGGTCTGTAAAGCGAAATAATTATAAATACAATTTTATTGGTCACATACTTGTGTTTAGCAGATGTTATTGCGGGTGTAGCGAAATGCACTGACTAATGTGGAGGTTGCATAGCTGTAAATGCTGCATGGTTCGCTGCACGGATAGCTCTGCTGTAATCAGTCTGGTATTTTATAGGCTTCACTTACTGGGCATCAGACAATTAAAACTACCTGGACTCTCGAAGAGGACATTGTTCCAACAGACTCTCGGGTGGAGTTAGACGATAACAGACATCAGGATTCTTGGTGAATAGGGGGTTGGATGTTTTATTGACTTTAATAGATTAAAATCTTATCCAGGATCTTTCTGAAGTAAGATTAGGCTACATCAGACATATATTTGTCACAACGTAAGTTGAGTGTTGATATGTAAATTTACGTTTGTTCCCAAGTATAAGGGATTTGCGACAATTCAAATCTGGTATCAGGACAAAATGTGATTCAGAGTGCCCGAATATATTTTAAGTATTTTTATTAAACTCAAGCGATAAATGGTAAATTCAATTTTCGTATATACGGGTTCACTGTAACACCTCGCAGGGTAGAACAGGGAACTGGCAGGAGGTAAGTAAACAGCTGTTCTTATACCGTGATAGACGTAGTTCCAACCCGTCTGTTGGCCTATCACAGTGGAGGCTGAGCGTGGTTTAAACTTTGCTCAGCCTATCGCCGGCGCTCAGACTGGTCCCAGCCTCTTGGCACTCTTTGGTGTCTGGCGCTGTTGCTGTGCAGATTACGCTCCCTCACCCCAGAGATTGAGGTCAGACAGCTCTGCAACATTGTCTGAGCTATTTGCACCTGCATGCAAAGCACACTGTTCTCACTCAAGGCTAACCACTGCTTCCCAGCACACTTATCTGGGGCTAACTGTTACTTCCAGCACACACACACAGACACCCAGGCGCCCAGGGCAACAGTTGCTAATATTTAATCACGTGATGTAGTTTTGGGTTATAGTGCAATAAACACAGATCCTCACACAAGGCAATGCGCAACAAGCAGCTAAAGTCAGAACCATGGAGAAATAATGAGGCCAAGCCTACACCTTGCAGTAGCGGTGTGTAGGTAAAAACACCAGGGAAGCCAAGACAGAAAAATAGCCATATTACATGTTGTGATAATTGCGTTGTTATAACGTGTTAGTTCATATGCCTTGACACAGCTGACAGCAGAAGACAGTGGCAGAATACATTCAACCACACCTTTGTTACATCATAAAACTAGAGAGCAACATCTGTCCTGTTAAGTTCACAAAAAAATGTTGATGTAACAGTACATGACCTCAGAACGGTCAAGGCAGTGAATGTTTCTGAATACTAAAAAACAAACTAGTGATTTAGAGTTACCGCAGTGTTAAGAAATTGTATAAGATAACGCGAGTAACTTGTTTTGAACACTTCGTCAACATAAGCTAATTCTTGCACAGACATGCACCCATCCCCTCTACTGTTGTCAGACCCACACACACATTCCCTCCCCCATGAATAGGGCCGTTGAAAACAAACGCACATTGCAGGATGCCTTGGGATGTGACTAGCGACAAAGAACTTGATGTGAAAAGCCCGAATGGAATGTCGACATCAGAGCCGAACAGGACTCACTTACCAGAATCGACAATCGGGAAGGCCAGACGACAAGATCACCTTACTTTGCTTGTGGCCGTATATAAATCTGTATGGTACTCTTAAGGAGCCTCATTCTCCACGATTTTCATAAGAATCAGACGAAGGAGCCGTGCACGCTTTTGCCTGATATTTACACTTAAATAAAAACGGCCTTATTATAAAATTCATCCCACCTCGTCCTATGTTCTCCACTTGGTCTCCTGTCTCCAGTAAACGTTTATCAACACAAGTCAAAAAGAAAAGGTGCTGCTCCACTGTTCAGCACCAGTTTTCTTCACCTTCATCATGCCTAATTAGATAACCTCTCTCTCAGTGACAACTAACCTATTAACACAACCTAATCTCCCTAGTTGTGACTTGTTAGCGAGCTTGTATCTACTGGCGGATGATTTAAGACATGCCCCCACAGTTCTGAATTCCCGCGAACTCTTTGACCCCACATAGTTTTGATCATTGGGAATGTGATACTAATGTTGACAGCGGTGGCTTTAGGACCGTGCGGATCAATCATCAATCAAGTTATTTATATAGCCTTCGTACATCAGCTTAACTATCTCGGAAGTGCGTAACCAGAAACCAGCCTTAAAACGCCCAAACAGCAAGCATGAAGGTGTTAGAAGCACGGTGGCTAGGAAAACTCGCCTAGAAAGGCCAAAACCGAAAGAAGAACCTAGAGAGGAACCAGGCATGAGGGGGGGCCAGTCCTCTTTGCTGTATGCCTCCAAGAGGTCGAGTAGGCTGTTTGTAGTGTGTATCTGGATAAAGAACTAAAATATGCCGCCCGCCACACACAAACACACTTCTAAACCAGAAGGTTGCGCCCCTGCCAAAACGGATTTAGTCCAGCAACCTAAGCTAAATATGATGCGTTCTAATCCATGGTTACTGATTTCTGCGTGAAAGTAGAAGAAAAAAATACATTGTTGTGTGTCCCAACTTATTATCCCTAAACGTCTAGGACTCTCATACATATCACGCGTTTCGTTGTTTTTTGTTTCCAGGCTACCTGGCTAGATGCTTGCTCGTGCCTATAACCTCCATTCAATGGCAAGCGATGCGCCCAGGCCAGCTAGTTATAGCCCCTTTTCAAATATTACATTTTTGAAGTAGATTGTGAGATGCTGCATCTCACTACACACTGGCCAAAAAAATATTCTAGGAGCAATTATTATTTTCTATTTTATGGTTTAGATTCGGCCTGTATATGTATTCATGATGTGTAATATTTTCTGATGGCCTACTTTTGCTAAAAGATTATTGCGTTGGATTAAAATGGCACGCCCACACCCTAGAAAACTGAGGTCAGGACAGTTCTGCAACATTGTTGAGCTATTACACCCGATTAGAAAACATACTGTTTCCCGCTCAAGTTAAACCACAGCTTCTGCAGCACACTATCTGGGGCAAAATGTTACTTCCAGCACACCACACAGACACCCCCAGTTATAGGCCAAGCATTATTTTCAATCTCACACTGTAGCTCCAAAACAGTGATGATTGCGAATTAAAAAGTTTGAATAACTTTGGGTGAACAAACAGGTTTTATTACATTTGATCATTTATCACTCTCACGTGCACATTTCTGTCCATTAAGACCCAACAATGTGCTACCTTTTTTGTGACAATGCTAACATATTTTCAGCCAAATCTATCTAACCTGGTCAGCAACTTGGATGCTTGGCAACAATACTGCAGCTATTAGCTAACATTAGCTTGCTTGTCCAAAGTCCAGCTAGCCTCTGTAGCTAGCTAACAACAGTCAGCTGAAAGCTGCTAGCTAACCTACAGGYAAAGAAAGGTAGCTAGCTGTAATGGTTTATGGAAGKTTTGTTACACAAACAACAACTTCAGCCATTGTCCTGATCCAGACAACAATAGCTGACATCGACACAGAAGCTGGCTAACGATAGCTAGTTCACATCCAAATGACAGTCCTATATTTTTTGCACAAAACATGGCTACATCAGTTCAAAACCAAAATGACACGCTGCTACCTTACAATGCATGCAATGCAATAGACTTTTGCAACACTAGCTAGCTAGCTACTCCATAGACCAAGCTATATTTAGAGCTAGCCATATTTCACTGTCAGACAGGACACAACTCAAACTGTAGCGGAGAAAACAAATACACGTAAACAGCACGTTGTGCACTGCAGTGAGCAAATGCATGCTGGCTAGCATCAGAACAAACTCCTTTTCAAACATCCAGAATAAATTAAAATATGCGCCTTCTCCTGTCTAATTAAAATATTTAATCTAAATCTGTGCAGATCAACAGTGCCAAACTAAGAACTTTGCCAATTGACCGGCTTGATTGTTTTTACAGCTCCGATCTGGATGCTGGACTAGCCCATGTGTTGGATATTTGTCAACAACTCTGCCATGCACTGGCATTCCAGTGGTGCTGCACTAGGGGTGGGGGCTAATGGGGGCAAGAGAATATGATATGAAATATATATTTTCTCAGTAGCATGCATTGGTAAAACAAAGGTTTAAGGAAAATACAGGCAGGGACCACATTACTGCAAGACAAAATCATTTGGTCAATTAATCACGATGGTCTCGTAAGTATTAAAGCAGTGTGTTAACTTAATTTAAACTATTAAACTCAATAAATAAATCATTGTGAAGACCCTGGTCCTTCCCCCACCTGCAGCCAACCAGTCCCAGGGGTCCCCTCAAGGAGGTTTAGTGACAGACAGCTGTAGGGTACTTTGCTTTATAAAATAAGCAACAACAGCTCAGACCAATTCCAGCATTTAATTTAATCATATGTTTTATAGTGTTAAATATGTCATTATAGTGTTGCATGTTTTATGGTGTTACATAATATTTTATAGTGTTAAATAATGGTAGGTCTACATCTCTTTGTATCTGCAGGAACATGCCCTCACGCAAGCTCCACTTCTGCCTACATAATATGTTAAGGATTTTAAAATATATATACATATATATATATATATATATATTTTTTTTTTCACCTTTATTTAACCAGGTAGGCTAGTTGAGAACAAGTTCTCATTTGCAACTGCGACCTGGCCAGATAAAGCAAAGCAATCCGACACATACAACAACACATATTTACACATGGAATAAACAAACATACAGTCAATAATACAGTAAAAAAGAAAACAAAAATCTATATACAGTGAGTGCAAATGAGGTAAGTTAAGGCAATAAATAGGCCATGGTGGTGAAGTAATTACAATATAGCAATTAAACAATGGAATGGTAGATGTGCAGAAGATGAATGTGCAAGTAAGATACTGGGTGCAAAGGAGCAAGATAAATAAATAAATACAGTATGGGATGAGGTAGGTAGATAGATGGGCTATTTACAGATGGGCTATGTACAGGTGCAGTGATCTGTGAGCTGCTCTGACAGCTGGTTGCTTAAAGCTAGTGAGGGAGATATGAGTCTCCAGCTTCAGAGATTTTTGCAGTTCGTTCCAGTCATTGGCAGCAGAGAACTGTAAGGAGAAGGCGGCCAAAGGAGGAATTGGCATTGGGGGTGACCAGTGAGATATACCTGCTGGAGCGCGTGCTACGAGTGGGTGCTGCTATGGTGACCAGTGAGCTGAGATAAGGCGGGGCTTTACCTAGCAGAGACTTGTAGATAACCTGTAGCCAGTGGTTTGGCGACGAGTATGAAGCGAGGGCCAACCAACGAGAGCGTACAGGTCGCAATGGTGGGTAGTATATGGGGCTTTGGTGACAAAACGGATGGCACTGTGATAGACTGCACCAGTTTGTTGAGTAGAGTGTGGAGGCTATTTTATAGATGACATCACCGAAGTCGAGGATCGGTAGGATGGTCAGTTTTACGAGGGTATGTTTGGCAGCATGAGTGAAGGATGCTTTGTTGTGATATAGGAAGCCGATTCTAGATTTAATTTGGATTGGAGATGTTTTATGTGAGGTCTGGAAGGAGAGTTTACAGTCTAACAAGCACCCAGGTATTTGTAGATGTCCACGTATTCTAAGTCAGAGCCGTCCAGAGTAATGAATACAACTGAAGAAGTCTTGAACTCAATATTCTACTGAAGTACTTGCTATTAAATGTACTTAAGGATCAAACAAAGTAAATTTGAAGGTTTGTAAACCTATCAGATGCTTACTAATTGTAATCAACTTAAACCTCAGACTCCTCACTCTCTACCACAATCACCCTCTTTGCACGGTCCATGAAGTCTGGCCCCTGCTCCTGACAAGATCCTGGTGCCACAGCATCACAGCTTTATCAATCATACTCCCTGATCTCTGGAGAGGACAGCTGGACCATAAGGAGATCTGACAGTGTATCAGACTTTAGGTTGGACCACCAATCAGTTTTCATCTGTTTCATTGTATTCAAACCTCTTTATATTCAGCTGTGATGCTGGACGGGCGAGCAGGTGCGGGCAGATCGCAGTGATCGATTGAAAGCATGCATTTAGTTTTACTTGCGTTTAAGAGCAGTTGGAGGCCACGGAAGGAGAGTTGTATGGCATTGAAGCTCGTCTGGAGGTTAGTTAACACAGTGTCCAAAGAGGGGCCAGAAGTATACAGAATGGTGTCGTCTGCGTAGAGGTGGATCAGAGAATCACCAGCAGCAAGAGCAACATCATTGATGTATACAAGAAGAGAGTCGGCCCGAGAATTTAACCCTGTGGCACACCCAAAGAGACTGCCAGAGTCCGGACAACAGGCCCTCCGATTTGACACACTGAACTCTATCAGAGAAGTAGTTGGTAAACCAGGGGAGGCAATCATTTGAGAAACCAAGGCTGTCGAGTCTGCCAATAAGAATGTGGTGATCGACAGAGTCGAAAGCCTTGGCCAGGTCGATTGAATACGGCTGCACAGTAATGTCTCTTATCGATGGCGGTTATGATGTCGTTTAGAACCTTGAGCGTGGCTGAGGTCAACCATGACCAGCTCTGAAACCAGATTGCATAGTGGAGAAAGTACGGTGGATTCGAAAGGGTCGTAATCTGTTTGTTAACTTTGCTTTCGAAGACCTTAGAAAGACAGGGTAGGATAGATATAGGTCTGTAGCAGTTTGCGTCTAGAGTGTCACCCCCTTTGAAGAGGGGGATGACCGCGGCAGCTTTCCAATCTTTGGGAATCTCAGACATACGAGAATCCCTAGTTATCTTTCTGTCCTCCCTAACTGTGCACTGTGTCACTATCCCTTAACTGATTTGAAAGGAAATGGCTGTTATTAAACATATGGTGGATTCTCCCACTAGCCCATGACTCCACCAATCCAATGCCGTTTTTTTCTCTTTGGTACAATTTTCATAAATATGTTGTAGATTTTCGTAACTGTAAGTACAACGATGTTCCTGTCATTTGTTAACAATACATTTAACTATAATTAATCAAACTG
>NC_036843.1:28084112-28085179 GCF_002910315.2 Salvelinus sp. IW2-2015 | reverse complement strand
TTGGGGTGGGTGAGGGGCTAATGCCCCCCAAACCCTGATTATATAAAAGTATAGGATGCATAACTCTGCAATGCTTTAGGCTAGAAACAAACTGTTAAAGGCACCAGAAAGATGTGGCTCTATTGTATATGGGGATAACTGTATAAATTGACATTCATTTAATTCAGGGTATAAGGTAAAAACAAAAAATTGATGGATTTGGCTCTAAATACTACATCATAATGAGCAGCAGTTCAGGTGTTTTGGTTTTCTCTAGTTATGACAAATCACGGTTTCGCAGGTGTTGGCATTCGCCGACATTTTGGAAAGGGGACATTCGGCCCGTATCTTGAGAGGGTGGAGCKCTTCATTCTAGCACCTGTTAAGCTCTCATCCTATCACGTATGAACTCAGAACTTAACCGAGCGGCTGACCAATTACATGAGACATTAGTTCTGGGTTCTGAGATTGGCTCAGGGGTGAAAGATGTGTTCAACTCAAATGAATACTCAATCAAAGGTTTTGAACATAAGACGGGGCATTACAAGTATCACTTCCATTTAGAAAAATTAGAAGTGTTATACGTTTTTACATTTGTAAAAAATCTACTACTAACATTTGAAAAATTTGCCGAAGTGTAAAGTAGTGAACGATGACACACTTCAGGAGAAAGGAGGTATTATAAGGAAGCACCAATCAGAGACGTAGAATAAAGTAATCAAATGTTTGKTCTAATGATATTCTATGTACAATACTTCCTGTGGTCACCAGGACAGAGCTAGCCCGTCCCCCTCCAACCTGCCGGAGTTCCCTGGTTGCAACTCTCCCGGTAGCGCCTTACGGCTGGATCTGAAGAGGGTGTCTGTATGGCTGGTCGACTGCAGGAAAACACCAGGGCAGAGTGGAACTGTGAGAGAAGGACACAGAGATTTGATTTCATCAAGTAAGAACAATGGGGTGTGTGGATGAGACTACAATCTGATTCTGAAACCTCTGTTAATTGATTGATAAGCAGTATACACTCAGTAGCCAGTAAATTGTCAATCCAGTTTCGTGAACGGAGGGGGGTGTACTTAATAAACTGGCCA
>NC_036843.1:28076621-28084012 GCF_002910315.2 Salvelinus sp. IW2-2015 | reverse complement strand
TACTTTTCGCTCAGTCACGTCCTTGTCTGGTCCTGTTATCGTTCATTCATTACTGTCTCTCGTCACGTCTGTTGGCTTGTAGTCATTCATTCCCTTCACCTGCTGCAGTGACTGGTTGTACGCTCATTTCATTACTGCTGCAGTGCTGGTTGTAGTCATTCATTCCTGTGTACTAGCAGTGTCTGGTTTTGTTGTAGTTCATTTCATGTCTACTCTCCCTCGCTGCAGCTCCTGCTTGGTTGTACGTCCTCGTTCCTCTACCTTGCTTGCACTCGTGTTCTCGGTTTGTTCACCTCCATTCATTCTACATTACGGCTACCACTGTGTCTCTCGTGTTGGTATGTAAGCGCTGAGTGGCACAGTAGGAAGATGTGCATTTTGAATAGCTATTATAGTTGGTGACAGGTGCTGAGCTAGACACTTAAACATAAACTCATGTGCCGTGTTTTGTTGCACAGTCTCTCTCTCGTCCGTAGCCGTTTTCATAAAGTTTTGAAAAATCTTCACAGTAAATCACTTAACTTGTAGCTTCTCCTTTATGTCCTGCTACGTTAACTTGCAGACACCGTAGTCATCTTGAGCCATCCGAAGAGTCGCGCAGTAGGCTGCCTGATAGTGCACTTTGTTTTTGCTCTCTGGCCTCCGTCCGGGTAAGGCATCACTTCCTCGCTCACCTCTAACGCTGTGTTTTCTACGTCTACACATCGCACAATGGTCGACAAATGGAACAAGTCTGGCCTTACCCCGGCACTGTAGAGCAGCTGAATTAGTTTTTCCTTTCCTACACAAATGTCTTGGCGCTTGACTAGGAATGTCCCTTTCGAGATCCTTCGCATCCAGCCCTCTCACGCTCTAACGATCCTGTGTGTACCTGTCGTTTGGTGACCACAGCTCTAGCAAGTTGAGTTCAATATCTCGTAGACTTCGTACCCTACCCTTAAATATAATGAGTTTTGATCTCTGATTCCGTTCTCCACTTCCCTCACCATGTACTGCCTTCATTCTTTGGTCAACGTCTTTCCCCAACACGTATTGTCTCTTTTATGGGGACTTAGCTGTTGGTCTATCTGTAGACGCGAAGAGAGGGCAGGAGGGATAGAGATGGCAGATGGAAACCAGGTGGACAAGGCTCACAGCTCAGCGCACTGGTGCTACGTACGGGGATCGCAGAAACACAGCGTTAGTACGGGAGGACCTCGATAGGGAGACCGTGTGTACACAGTGCTTCCCGAGTCGGATGGCGAGCCGCTATGAGGGAGGGCCGACGGGCACGACGCAGTACTAAAAACCACAGGTTTCATGGAGGGTGGTATCGTCAGGAGTCCTCATGGGATGACGCCTAGACACACTAACGCTTACGATGGGAGGAGGTAGGGGTTCTCGAGAGGAAACACAGGTTAGATCTCCGGGTAGGGGAGGAGAAGGGACCGGGGACGGTGGACGAGGAGAACACTAGGTTAGGCGGGCTGGGAGACGTACTGGAGTGATGTGTCTCAGAAGATATCTCACAACACAGGTGTTTACCCGCCGCACCTTTTAGAGCAGAGGGACGCACACTCCCTACTTCTCTTCTCTTCTCGCCGCGGCACTCCACTCACTCCAAAGATAAAAAGAGTCCGCATTCAACTCTTACATCTTAACACTCTTCCTCCAGACCTCGTACAACAAACCCCTGCGTTCCCTTCAACCTGTGTTCTCCCTCTCTCCTCGTCCTCCTCCATCTCTCCCTCCCGTCTAACCTGTTGTTTCTTCCCTCCTCCCTTTACCTTGTTGTGTTCTCCTCTCTCCTCTGCTCCTCTTCTCTCCCTCTAAACGCTGTGTTCCTCTCCTCTCTCTCTCCCTCCCCTCCCTCTCCTCTCTTTCGTCTCTAACCTGTGTTCTTCTCTCCTCCCTCCCTCTAACCTGTGTTCTCTCTCCATCCCTCACTCTTTTCTCTCTCCTCCTCTTACCTGTGTTTCTCTCTCCTCCCCTCCTCTAACTGTTGTTCTCTCTCCTCCCTCCCTCTCCTCTCTCCCTCCTCTGGCTAACCTGTGTTCTCTCTCCGTTCCTCCCCTCCCTCTAACCTGTGTTTCTCTCTCTCCTCCCCTCCCTTCCTCTCTCCTCCTCTAACCTGTGTTTCTCTCCCTCCTCCCTCTAACTGTGTTCTCTCTCCTCCCTCCTCTCCTCTCTCCTCCTCTAAACCTGTGTTTCTCTCTCCTCCCCTCCTCTCTCTCTCTCCCTCTACCTGTGTTCTCTCTCCTCTGCTCTCTCCTCTACCTGTGTTCTCTTCTGCCCCTCTCCTCTCTCCTCTAACCTGTGTTCTCTCCTCCTCTAACCTGTGTTGTTCCTCTCCCTCTACCTGTGTTCTCTCTCCCTCCTCCCTTCCCTCTCTCTCTCCCTCTAACTGTGGTTCTTTCTCCTCTCTCTCTCGCTCTAAACCTGTGTTCTCTCTCCTCTCTCTCTCCTCTAACCTGTGTTCTCTTCTCCCTCTCCCTTCCTCTCTCCCTCCCTCTAACCTGTGTTCTCCTCTCCTCTCTCGTCTCCTCTAACTGTGTTCTCTCTCCTTTCTCTCCCTCTAACCTGTGTTCTCTCTCCCTCCCTCTTCTCCTTTCCTCCCTCTAACGCTGTGTTCTCCTCTCCCTCCCACTCCCTCTCCTCTCTCTCTCCCTCTAACCTGTTGTTCTCTCTCCTCTCTCTCTCTCCTCTATAAACCTGTGTTCTCTCTCCTCTCTCTCTCCTCCTCTACACCTGTGTTCGGTCTCCCCTCTCCTTGCCCTCTTCCCTCTCTAACCTGTTGTTCTCTCTCCCTCTACCTGTGGTTTCTCTCCCTCTAACCTGTGTTCTTCTCTCCCTCCCTCCCTCTCCTGCTCTCCTCTCCCTCCTAACCTGGTGTTCTCTTCTCTCTCTCTCCTTAACCTGTGTTTTCTCTCCCTCCCTCCCTCTCCTCTCTCTCTCCCCTAACGCTGTGTTCTCTCTGCCTCTCCTCTTCTCCTCTAACCTGTTTTCTTCTCTCCCTCTAACCTGTGTTCTCTCTCCTCTAACCTGGTGTTCTCTCTCCTTTCCTCTCTCTCTAACCTGTGTTCTCTCTCCTCTCCTCTCTCTCTCCCTCTAACCTGTGTTTCCTCTCCCTCGCCCTCCCTCTCCTTCTCCCTCTCCTCTAACCTGTGTTCTCTCTCCCTCCCTCCTCTCTCTCTTCCTCCTCTACCTGTGTTCTCTCTCCTCCTCTCGCCTGCTCCTCTCTCCCTCTAACTGTGTTTCCTCTCCCTCCCCTCCTCTCGCTCTCTCCTCCCTTTCTAACTGTGTTATCTCTCACTCTCTGCCTCCTCTTAACTGTTTGTTACGTTCCCCAGTTTTTCTGTGTTGTGGTATGTATTTGAGTGTGTGTTTTCAGGAGATAGCTTCCTGAGTTCTCCATTGGCTAATTGATAATTGGAGAGCTGACCACGCCCCTCGTCAAGAAATCAGCTGTCACTAATTTTTGGCCACCTGAGGAAGTATAAAAGCGCAGTGTTCTGTTTCGGAAAAGAGATATTTTTGGAGGAGAGAAATCATTAGAAGGAGAGAGATTTTGGAAGATTGGAGAGAGAGATCCTTGCTTGAGAATTTTGATTGTGATAAAGTGCTGGTTGTTTTCAGAGATTTTGTATGTATATATAAGTTGTTGCTGAGGAGCTGAATTGGTTTATGTCTTATTTGTGTTATATTTTGACGCGCACTGTTTTGAATATTGGAAATTGGTTTTTGTTAATAATTGTTTGTTTTATTTGTTTCCCAGGGGGGAAGGAGAAGGCACTTTTGGGAGTGCTTAGGCCAAGAGGCCGCGGCAATACATATAACCCGTAGTTATTCATTTTGTCTAGCACACTAGGTAAGACCTGGGCGGACACCCCTGTAATTTTTTGGTTAGGGTACCAGGTGTGCTAGATAGGTAAGTAGTGGGTAGGGCAGGTTTAGATCGGAAAGGGGGAAGTTTTGATATTTACTTTCTTTGCTTTGGTTGTCCGCCTTTTCCCCTTGTTACCGTAAGGAATAAATCCCTAGTATCCGGTAAAATCTGCCTTGTCGTCTCTTTACCACGCCCTACGTCAATACCTCTTACACTTACAGGAGTTTGAGTTGCAGTAGGGAGTTTTGCGTTCCCTCTTCTCAGAGGCGTGGCGTAACACTGTGTTATCTTTCCTCTCTCCCCTCTAACCTGTTGTTCTCTCTCCCTCCTCCCTCTCCTCCCCTCTCTAACCGTGTTTTCCTCTCCTCCCTCCTCTAACCTGTGTTCTCTCTCCTCTCCTCTCTCCTCCTAACCTGTGTTCTCTCTCCCTCCCTCCCTCTCCTCTCCTCCTCTAACCTGTGGTTCTCTCTCCTCTCCTCTCTCCATTAACCTGTGTTCTCTCCCCTCTCCAGTCCTGTAACCTTGTCCCCTTTCTCTCTCCTTCTCTATCCTCCTGCCTCTCTCTCGTCTATAGACCTTAAGACCCATACAAAGACATCTGTTGGGACGACTTACCAAGGAATGGAGATATGGATGAACGGAATCAGAGGATCCAAACTTCATTTATTTCAGGGTAGGTCAGTCCCTAACGAGATTGAACTCAAACTTTCTTCTAAGAGCTGTGGTTCACCAACCAGTCGATCGCGATTGACTGGCGACTCTCCAAGGCATTCCTAGTCAACTCGCCAAACTTTGTCGTAAAAAAAACTAATTCAGGCTGCTGCTACTTGCCGGGGTAGGCCAACTGTTGCCGATTTTGAACCATTTCATGTGTCCTGAAGGTACAAAGTCTGCCTTCCCGGGCGGGCCAGAGAGCAAATCAAGTGCACTATCGGCCCTACTGCTGACCAATCGGATGGCTTCAGATTGACCGTGTCTTGCATTAACGTAGCAGGCATAAAAAGCGCTACAGGTAAGTTGATATGTGAGATTTCAGAAACTTTTAAAACCAGACAGAGAGAGACTGTCAACAAACACGGCAAGAGCTGAGTTTATGTTTACAGTTCTTACTCCAGCACTGTCACCACACTTTAATAGGCTATCAAACCTGCACTTCTGGCCTACTTTTCCACTCAGGCGCTACAACACGACTGTAGCAGTAATGAATGAGGAGTAGACACCACACTGCAGCAGTAATGAAACGACTACAAAACCAGCACTGCACGAGTAATGAATCGACTACAAAAAAAAACAACCAACACTGCAGGCAGTAATGAATGACTAAACCAGCACTGCAGCAGTAATGAATGACTACAACCAGCACTGCAGCAGTAATGAATGACTACACAACACACTGCAGCAGTACTGAAATGACTACAAAGCAACACTGTAGCAGTAATGAATGACTACAACCAGCACTGGAGCAGTAATGAATGACTACAACCAACACTGCAGCAGTAATGAATGACTTACAAACCAACACTGCAGCAGTAATGAATGACTACAACCAACACTGCAGCGTAAAATGCAATGACTACGACAACGAACACTGCAGCATTAATGAATGACTACACCAGCACTGCAGCAGTAATGAATGACCATGATATCATAAGGTGAATTGCACCAATTTGTAAGTCGCTGTCTGGATAAGAGGTCTGCTAAATGACTTAAATGTAATGTAAACTGACAACCAACACTGCAGGCAGTAATGAATGACTAAACAAGCACATGCAGCAGTAATGAATGAGCTACAACCAACACTGTCAGCAGTAATGAATTGACGTTACAACCAGCACTGCAGCAGTAATGGAATGATACAACCAGCACTATGCAGCAGTCAATGAATGAGTACAACCACACTTGCAGGAGTAATGAATGACTACAACCAGCACTGCAAGCAGTAATGAATGACTACAACCAACACTGCAGGCAGTATGAATATGACTACAACCAGCACTGCAGCAGTAATGAATGACTACAACCAACACTGCAGCAGTAATGAATGACTACAACCAGCACTGCAGCAGTAATGAATTAGTAGGAAAGTGTCTCTGTAGGCTTGTGTTGTTATTATTAGCTGCTTGGATCTTTATAATATCAAGGAATATTTCACTTCCTCTGTTCATAGGAGTAACAACATGAATTGGTGCATGAGTCAGAAATAATGCGGTGCGACTCGAGTTTTGCCATCGTCTGGAAGACGGTGTCCCTTTTTGGTCAGTGTCAGTGGAGGAAAGGGAGAGCGGAGGGATGTTGAGAGACGGACCCTCAGTCTGCTGCTCTCTCCCTCCGCTGAGACTGACCATCAGTCTGCTGCTCTCTCCCTCCGCTGAGACGGACCCTCAGTCTGCTGCTCTCTCCCTATGCTGAGACTGACCATCAGTCTGCTGCTCTCTCACTATCAAATGTTTCCGTTTACTGTGGCAATTGTGATCGAATCAAAGCAATATTAGCCATTTTCAACGCAACATACCGAAACAAAACAAACTATGCAAGAGATTTTGTTGTAGGCAGAACACATCGGAGTAGGATTCTATTGCATTGACATGCACGAATCAGCCCGTACTCTACAAAGACAGGTGTGGCATAACCAATCAGAGCTGCAGTAGGCCTATATGCAAATTGACCATTGCCATATATCGATCTGTGTCATTTACTTTGAACTGGACTGTGTTTACAGCATGAGCGGTCGTGAGTAGATGCACTGATGGTGTATGCTGGCTGAGCTGCATGTAGCCAAGTGTGGACATTTTGTTCATATCCTTTGCTAGTTAGTGAGTTATTAGCCCAGTTATAGATATTTTTTGGTCAGCAATAGGGGAGTGACTGCTTCCTACAAGAGCAGAAAACATATATATTTCTAGACATCTTTGAAAGGCGAGTCACATAAAGAGCTTTTTTTTTGTCTTAAAGGGGCAGTGTTGTATTTTGAGACAGGCTTGAATAAGTTAAGTAGCCAATAGGCAGAGGGTAGCATAATTTGTCTGATTCTCTCTAGTAATGATATGGGAATAATAATGCATTGTATTTTGTAAAGTGGTTTCATGCATCAAACAACACTTTCTGTCACCTTGTCTGGAGGACAAGTGGATAAACAGGTTAATGTCAAGCCCTGTATGTTTTTTTCAAGTCTCATGGAATGTAGACCTACATTGAACACCAAACATTGACTGCTACTATAGGCTGTGACGGATGTCCAGTCTTCTCTGCCGTGTTGCCATGCTGTTTCACTGCATGATCAAGCCAGATTAAAATAGCCAGCTGCTGTAACACTGAATAGGAAATTAACAAATCTATGCAAACTAGTGGAGGTTGTTGGACAACCAAGCACTGTCCAGGGGTTAGACTGCTCTTTCTCTGTGTCCTACTACAGCTCTCTCTATTCTAATGGGCTCGTCACAGGCTCAACTCTTTTCTAATGGGCTCGTCACAGGCTCAACTCTATTCTAATGGGCTCGTCACAGGCTCAACTCTATTCTAATGGGCT
>NC_036843.1:28066202-28075627 GCF_002910315.2 Salvelinus sp. IW2-2015 | reverse complement strand
CAACTCTATTCTAATGGGCTCGTCACAGGCTCAACTCTATTCTAATGGGCTGGTCACAGGCTCAACTCTATTCTAATGGGCTGGTCACAGGCTCATCTCTATTCTAATGGGCTGGTCACAGGCTCAACTCCGCATACCACACTGAGACCATTTTATTTATTTGAGAAAATATGCTTCTGTCTTTGTTTCTGTCTGAACCTACAGTGAAATTTGAAATTAAAGGCTAGTTTTGAAAAATTTAAGCGTTGTGTGCAAATTTTAGTGAACACTGAGGCTGTACCCACTTTAAGTTACAGTTTTAACAGCTGCCAAGTACACTACTGTGGCTATTTGATCATAATGTAGGTCTACTAGAGTGGCCTACCATCAAAAACTATGGAGAACATGCATCCCATAACATTGTAACATGGAAATAGCTGTTCTACCATTCAGTAATCATTATAATATAGTCAATACCAGCGGATTAAGGTGCAGTTATAACTACAGGTTTGTTCTGCACTCGACACAGCAAACCTTAGAGAGTTAGGATTCAAAGAGTTATGAATCTTCACAATCTACCTCGTCAGGTTCAATCCAGTCCCAGGTTAGACAGGACAGATCTCAGCTCTTGGTTCAGTCAGTCCCAGGTTAGACAGGACAGATCTCAGCTCTTGGTTCAATCCAATCCCAGGTTAGACAGGACAGATCTCAGCTCTTGGTTCAATCCAATCCCAGGTTAGACAGGACAGATCTAAGCACTTGGATCAGTCAGTCCCAGGTTAGACAGGACAGATCTCAGCTCTTGGATCAGTCAGTCCCAGGTTAGACAGCCAGTTGGTGGGGATTGAGTTGAAAAATCAGAAAGGACCAGACACTCCAGGTAGCTTCCCCTAATCACAGACGTAGGATCAGATGACCTAATGCTAACACTAACCATTAGAGCAGTGTTTAATTTGTTGTCCTAGCACTACACAGCTGATTCAAATAATCAACTTATGAGGCCTTTGATTTCAAATCAGATGTCTTGAGTGCTAGGGAAACAACTAAGATGTGCACCCCTTGAGGTCCCCAGGACCAGGGTTGAGAAATACTGCTCTAGGGGATGACAACTAATCTGACTCTGTAGCAGTGCTAGAGTAGGTAGAAACTCAGGAAATCTAAGGAAGTCTCTAGATTTTGCTCGCCTGAAGTAGAGTATATTGTGATAAATTGCAGGCCACACTACTTGCCTAGAGAGTTCTCAGCTATACTTTTCGTGGCTGTTTATTTACCACCACAGACAGATGCTGGCACTAGGACTGCACTCAGTCAGCTGTATAAGGAAATAAGCAAACAGGAAACCACTCACCCAGAGGTGGCGCTCTTAGTGGCCGGAGACTTTAATGCAGGGAAACTTAAATCAGTTCTACCAAATCTCTATCAACATGTTAAATGTGCAACCAGAGGGAAAAAAATTCTAGATCACCTGTACTCCACACACAGAGATGAGTACAGAGCTCTCCCTCCATTTCATAAATCCGACCACAACTCTATCCTCCTGGTTCCTGCTTACAAGCAAAAATTAAAGCAGGAAGCACCAGTGACTCGGTCTATAAAAAAATGGTCAGATGAAGCAGATGCTAAACTACAGGACTGTTTTGCTATCACAGACTGGAACATGTTCCGGGATTCTTTCGATGACATTGAGGAATACACCACATCAGTCACTGGCTTTATCAATAAGTACATTGAGGACATCGTTCCCATAGTGACTGTACGTACATACCCCAACCAGAAGCCATGGATTACACGCAACATTTGCACTGAGCTAAAGGGTAGAGCTGCCGCTTTCAAGGTGCGGGACTCTAACCCGGAAGCTTACAAGAAATCCCGCTATGCCCTGCGACGAACCATCAAACAGGAAAATCGTCAATACAGGGCTAAGATTGAATCATACTACACCGGCTCCGACGCTCGTCGGATGTGGCAGCGCTTGCAAACTATTAGACTACAAAGGGAAGCACAGCCGCGAGCTGGCCAGTGACACGAGCCAACCAGACGAGCTAAATCACTTCTATGCTTGCTTCGAGGCAAGCAACACTGAGGCATGCATGAGAGCACCAGGACGTGTGCTCCGGGCATGTGCTGACCAACTGGCAGGTGTCTTCACTGACATTTTTTTCAACATGTCCCTGATCGAGTCTGTAATACCAACACGCTTCAAGCAGACCACCATAGTCCCTGTGCCCAAGAACACAAAGGCAACCTGCCTAAATGACTACAGACCCGTGGCACTCATGTCCGTAGCCATGAAGTGCTTTGAAAGGCTGGTCATGGCTCACATGAACACCATTATCCCAGAAACCCTAGACCCACTCCAATTTACATACCGCCCAAACAGATCCACAGATGATGCAATCTCTATTGAACTCCACACTGCCCTTTCCCACCTGGACAAAAGGAACACCTATGTGAGAATGCTATTCATTGACTACAGCTCAGCGTTCAACACCATAGTACCCTCAAAGCTCATCACTAAGCTAAGGAACCTGGGACTAAACACCTCCCTCTGCAACTGGATCCTGGACTTCCTGACGGGCCGCCCCCAGGTGGTGAGGGTAGGTAGCAACACATCTGCCACGCTGATCCTCAACACTGGAGCTCCACAGGGGTGTGTGCTCAGTCCCCTCCTGTACTCCCTGTTCACCCACGACTGCATGACCAGGCACGACTCCAACACCATCATTAAGTTTGCTGACGACACAACAGTGGTAGGCTTGACCACCGACAACGACGAGCATATAGGGAGGAGGTCAGAGACCTGGCCGGGTGGTGCCAGAATAACAACCTATCCCTCAACGTAACCAAGACTAAGGAGATGATTGTGGTGGACTACAGGAAAAGGAGCACCGAACACACCCTTAACCTTTAGACTGCTAAACCCCTACACTAACCTCCCTCTATCCTTTAGACTGCTAAACCCTTACCCTAACCTCACCCTAATCTCACCCCTAACCTCCCTCTATCCTTTAGACTGCTAAACCCTTACCCTAACCGCACCCTAACCTTTAGACTGCTAAACCCTTACCCTAACCTCACCCTAACCTTTAGACTGCTAAACCCTTACCCTAACCTCACCCCTAACCTTTAGACGCTCAAATCCTTTACCCTAACTACACAACTAACTTAGATAGATATTACCTAACCTTCACCACCCTTAACTTTTAGGACCTGCTAAACCTTCACTAACGCTCACCGCTAAATCACCCTAGCGCTTTAGCTGCTAACGCTTACTAACCATCACCCTTTAACTTTAGACTGCTAACCTACACTAACCTCACCCTAACTTTAGACTGTAACCTTACCCTAACTCACGCTAATCAGCCCTAACTCCTATTAGACTGCTAATACCTTACCCTAACTCACCTAACCTTTACTGCTAACCCCCCTAACCTCACCCTAACCTTTAGACTGCTAAACGCTTACCCTAACCTTCACCCTAACCTCACCCCTAACCTCACCCCTAACTCTACCCCGACTACCTTAGCTAGACTGTACCTTCTCTAACTCACCCTACCTCAGCTAACCTCACCCTATACCTTTAGACTGCTAAACCCTTACCCTAACCTCACCATCTACTCTTTAACCTAACTCCTTACCTAACTCACCCTAACTCACTTTAACCTACCTACACCCCCTATACCTCCTAACCTCACCTAACTCCACCGTTAACTTTAGAGCTGCTAACCCTTACCTAACCGTCACCCTAATCACCTAGCCTTTAGACTGCTAAACCTTACGCCTAACTCGACCCGTACCTCGACCTAACTTTAGACTGCTAAAGCCCTTGACCTAACGTAGCCTAACCTACCCTAACTCACCCTTTAACTTTAGACTTGCTAAACCTTACCTAAAGCTCGACCGCCTAACTCACCCTAGACTTACCCTAAGTCGGACCCCAATTGTAGACTGCTACCTTACGCCTAAATCCCCTAACATCCTAACCTCACCCTAATGCTCACCTAACTCAGCTTTACTTTAGACTGCTAACCCTTACGCTAATCACACTACTCACCTAGACTTTAGACTGTAAGCCCTTACGCTAACTCACGATAAGCATTAGACTGCTAAACCCTTACCTGACCTCACCCCTCACTCACACTAAACTCACCTAACTCACCCTACTCACCTTACTTTTAGACTGCTGAAACCTTACCTAACCTCACTCCTAACTCACCGCCTAATTCCCGTACACCTAACCTCACCTTAACCTGTTAGACTGCTAACGCCTTACCTAATCAGCCCTAAGTCAGACCCTATAGCCTAACTCACCCTAACGCTACCTACCTCACCCTTAAGCTTAGACTGCTACGGCCTTACCGCTTACACGCTACCTAACCTCGACCCTAACCTCACCTAACTTTAGACTGCTAGAACCGTGTACACTAACGTGCAAACCTAACGTCACCTGAATTTAGACTGGGGGCTAAACCTTACTAACCTACCTAATTTAGACTGCTAACCCTTCTAAGCTTACGATAACGCGTAAGCGTACACCTTCACGCTAACTTTAGGAGCTGCTAAAACCTTACCTAAACTCACCCTAACTCACACTATGCTTTAGACTGCTAAATTTACCTACTCACCCTAAACTCACCGCTAACATCACCCTACCGTTTAGACTGCTAATCGATTACCTACTCAGCTAAACTCACCTAGACTCCCTAAACGCTTTAGACTGCTAACCTTACCTAACCTCCAACCTAACTTTCGCACTGGCTAACCCTTACCTACCTCAAGCTAACTCACCTAAACTTTAGACTGCTAAACCCTTACCTAACTCACCTAACTTTAGGACTGCTAACCCTTACCTACACGCCTTAACTCACCTAACCTTTAGGGCTGCTAACCCTTCGCTACTCACCGCTAACCTTCACACCTAACTCACCTGTCACGCCCTATACTTTAGAATGCTAACCCTTCGTAATCACCCTAACGCTCACCGCTAATCAACCCTTAACCTTTAGACTGTAAACCCTTACCGCTAGACTCACCTAAGCGTCACCCTAACCTCACCGTCCGTAAGCCTCAACCTTAAGCTTTTAGATCTGCTAAACCTTACGCTAAACTCAGCCCCTAACGTCACCGCTAACTCAACTAATTTAGACTGCTAAGCCCTTACCAAATCACCCTAACGTCCACCCTAACGCTCACTAACGTCACCCTCACCATCACCTGAATCTCACTAACTTTAGACTGCTGAAGACCTTACCCTAAGATCTCACCAACTCACCCCTAATTAAGACTGCTAAACCCTTACCTACTCACCGACTAACCTCACCTAACTCAGCCCTGTAACTTGTAGAACTGTAAACCTTCCTAACTCATGCCCTAACTCACGCCTACTCACCTAACTCACCGTAACTTTAGATGCTAAACCCTTACGCTAACTCCCCTAAACTCACCATAACTCAACCCTAACCTCACCATAACCTACCTTAACTTTAGAACTGCTAAACCTGACCTACCTCACCCCTAACGCTTCACCTACCTTCACCCCTAACGGTCACAGCTAACTCACCCCTAGCTACCCTTAACCTTTAGACTGCTAACCTTTACTCGACTCACCTAAGCTTTAGAATGCTAAACTTAATAACTCACCCTCAACGTCACCCTAACTTTAGACTGCTAAAGCCTTTACGCTAATCACCTACTCACCGCTAACCTGCACCCTAACTTTAGAACTGCTAAACCTTACGCTAGAACTCAACCCTAACTACCCTATACTTAGCTGCTAACCTCCCTAACCTCGCCTAACCTCACCTGCTAACCTTAGACGCTGCTAAACGGTTACGCCTAACGTCACTAACTCACTAACTTCACGCGCTATACATTTTGAACTGCTAACCTTACGCTATCGACCTGCAGCTCACTAAGCGTTTACACTGCTAAAGCTTCCCTAGCAACCTACCTACGCTTGTAGATGCTAAGCCTTACCGCTAGCCTCTAGACTGGTTGACTCATGTTGCTTGGCCAGCTGGCTTACTGAATTGTCATGATACCTGTCATGTGGTACTGGGAGTGTACTTGTGTTGATCTATCTGCCTACTGGAGTCCTTGTGTTAGTGTCTATCTGCCTACTGGGATTACCTTGTGTATGTCTATCTGCCTATGGGTGACTGCTGTGTTATCCGCTCACTGTGATTGGATCGCTACGGAATGTACTGTGATTCTCTGCCTCTGGGATGTACCTTGTAGTATGTCTATCTGCCTCCTGGGATGTTACATTGTGTTGTCTCGCTTGGTCCTGGTTTGTTATCTGGCTACTGGGATGTACCTTTGTGTATGTCTAGTATGCCTACTGGGGATGTACCTGTGCTGTATTATCTGCCTATGGGAGTTACCTTGATGTGATTCTATCTGCTACTGGAGTACCTTGTGTGTGTTCTATCTGCTCTGGGATGTACCTATTGTGTCTTATACTGCCTACTGGGATGTACCTTGTGTGGTGGTCCTATCTGCTACTGGGATGTTACTTGTGGTGTCTGACTGCCTACTGGGATGTACCTTGTGTGTGTCTATTGCCTTACTGGGAATGTACTTTGTGGTGTTCTATCGGCCTACTGGGATGTACCTTGTGTGTGTCTATCTGCTGACTGCGGATGTACGCTTGTGTAGTGTCTATTGCCTATGGGAATGTACTTGTTGTGTGGTCTATCTGCCTACTGGGATGTACGCTTGTGTGTGTCTATCTGCCCATACTGGGAGTACTTGTGTTGTCTATCTGCTACTGGATGTACACGTTGTGTTGTCTATCTGCCGTAGGCTGGATGTACGCTTGTGTGTGGTCTATCTGCCTACTGGGATGTACTGTATGTCTATGTGGAGTACCTATGTGTCGTGCATCTACTGGATGTACCTTGTTGTATGTCTATCTGGCCTTACTGGGATGTACCTTGTGTGGTTCTATCTGCGCTACATGGATGTCATTGTGTGTGTCTATCTGCCAGCTGGGATGTACCTTGTTGTTCGTATCATTGCCTACCTGGGATGCTAACCTTGTGTGTGTCTATATGCTACTGGGATGTACCTTGTGTTGTCTATCTGCTACTCGGGATGGTACCTTGTGTATGTATGTCTGATGCTTGGTGACTCTACTGGGGATGTACGCTTGTGTGTGTGATCTATCTGCTCTACTGGGATGTACCGTGTGGTGTGTCTACTGCGCTACTGGGGATGTAATTGTGTGTGTCTATCTGCCTACTGGGATGTACGGTTGTGTGTGTCTATCTGCCTACTGGGATGTACCTTGTGTGTGTCTATCTGCCTACTGGGATGTACCTTGTGTGTGTCTATCTGCCTACCCTGTCTTGTGAACATTCCACTTTGAGAAATGACGTCTTCAGAAAAACATCATAATAGTCATGTACTCACATTGCTGGCTGGGATCGGAGTCGGCGGTGGTCATCTTGACGTAATTGGTTGGGACCAGACCGGTGATCCCATTGACCTCTCCTTTCCACCAATCGGGGTCGTTCTTGTCGAACACACTGATCATCTGACCTTTGGAGAAGCTCATCTCTTCCTCGTTGGCTGCTTTGTAGTCGTACATGGCAATGACCTGACACACTGGAGGAGAGAGAGAGCAAGAGCAGGGGGAGAGAGAGGGGGGGGGGATGAGGTGTGAGGCAGTGGAGGCCGATGGGAGGAGCTATATCAGGACAGCCTCATTGTATTGGCTAGAATGGAATAAACGGAACGGAATCAAACATGGTTTCCACATGTGTGATGTGTTTGCTACCGTTCCATTCATTCCATTCCAGATATTACAATGAGCTTGTCCTCCTATAGCTCCTCCCACCAGCCTCCTTGTAAACTATACATTCACTTTTCTTACCTACTAAAGGTGTGTGTTTCCTGTGGGTGTGTGTGTATGCTACCTGGTAGAGGTGCTGGTGTGGACTTGCTGCTGTTAGATCCCAGCATTTTGACATGTGAGGCAGGAAACCAACCCTTCTGACGCCTCTTTCCTCGCGCCTTAGAGACCGAGAGAGATCAATCAGTCAACCATATGTATCAATCTAATGCTGTGTTTAGACAGGCAGCCCAATTTTGATATTTTTTTCCACTAATTGGTCTTTTGACCAATCAGATCAGCTCTGAAAAATATCTGATGTGAAAAAATCTGATCTGATTGGTCAAAAGACCAATTAGTGAAAACAACATCAGAATTGGGCTGCCTGCACAGGAAACCGAATTCTGATATTTTCCCACTAATTGGATCAGATCTTAATTCAATAACTGTAAATCAACACAGCCAAAATCATATTGCCTCATTTCATTAGAGTCTAAAACAACCATTAATCAATCAATCAGCCAACCTGCAGTTCTCCGAGCAACCAGCCGGAGGAATTCTTGCTGAGGATGAGGATGAGCTGTCCGGGTATCAGGCTGAGCTGCTCTGTTCCTGTGGCCGTGTAGGCAGTGCTCACCTGGGCTATCTCTGCGCGTGTACACACACACATACACACACACACACACACACACACACACACACACACACCCCCCCCCCACGTAAGGGCGTACATCCAGATTGAGCAGTGTTGACAAGGAACACCAAGAGGTGGTGGATAAACAGCATTTTCCACAAGTTGAGTCAACCCCTGCTTTTTCCCGGCTTGTCCTGGGCTTCTGAACGCTGCGCTGGCACTGTCTAACACACCAGTTCGCGCCCACAGTCAGCCACAAGTTAGTAAAGGCTGTGGTGTGTGGTCGTGTGTGTGTGTGTGTGTGTGGTGTGTGTGTGTGTGTAAGTGTGTGTGTGTGTGTGTGTGTGTGTGTGTGGTGTGGTGTTCTTACGTCGTCTCTTTGGTTTGACGTACGTTGGAAGGGAACACTCCACGTTGCGGTCTCCAATAGCTCGCTGCCACCAATCTAACCTCTCTCTGGGCCCACACACGGATCTCAACATCCCCCTCTTCTAAAAACGTCAGGTGCCAAGCTCTGGGCTCTCAATAAGGTGTTACACCCGCATGTACCTCTGAATTGGGTGACTAACATAACAAACCAATAAAGCCTCTCAGAGGACTTCTGATTGGAATAAATCAACATTAACCTCTCAAGAGAAGACATTCTTAATTGGATTGTAACAAACCGAATCGACTTCTCGAGAGACATGTATTTGAGATGACACATTCACATAACAGAAGTCAGGAATTACATCTTGAGAAGGCAGAACTGATTTATGAATGTTCAACACAAAAGAACGGTAAGAGTGGTTTGCAGGAGACATGTTTTAGGTGAAGCAGAAAGAAGAGAGAGAGCGACGAGGCGCGGGGAGATGAGGGGGCCGAGGAGAGAGGAGAAAGAGGGCGAGAGCAGTAGAGAGGGGAGAGAGCAGAAGAGAGGCGAGAAGAGTGGGCGAGAGGGCGAGAGAGGGGCGAGAGAGAGGGAGAGAGAGAGGGCGA
>NC_036843.1:28058469-28066177 GCF_002910315.2 Salvelinus sp. IW2-2015 | reverse complement strand
GTAGGGAGTGAACATCAGATTTAGAGGAAGTGTTGGAAGGAACAGAGTGTGGATAAGCATTTCTCAGTTGACTCACCCTGGCTTTTTCCCAGGCTGCTCCTGGCTTCCCTGAGCTGCTGCGAGTCTGAAATAACAAGTTAAGGAACCAAGGTTCAGACACAATTAAAGTCAGTAGGTGTGTGTGTCGTGTGTGTGTGTGTGTGTTGTGTGTGTGTGTGTGTGTGTAATGTGTGTTGTGTGTGTGTGTGTCGTGTGTGTGTGTGTATCTTTACGTCGGTCTCTTTGGGTTTGACGTAGTTGGAAGGGAACACTCCAGTTGCGGTCTCCAATGCCTCGTCCACCACTCTCCCTCTCTCTGGGTCAACCGAGATCACATCCCCCTCTCTAAAGTCAGGTCGCCAGAGCTCTGGGGCTCTACTAAGGTGTACAACGCCATGTACTCTGATTGGTGAGACAAACATCACTTCAGCAGAAGGAGAGAGAGAGAGATAGAGAGAGAGAGATAGAGAGAGAGAGAGAGAGAGAGAGAGAGAGAGAGAGAGAGAAGGGAGTACCTTCCTGTTGAGCAGCATCTGAGGCCTCCACTTCATCTGGGGGAGAATATGTCAGGCTGAGACAAGACAAACGACATTAATAAAACAAAATAATACTTTTCTATCATAAGTCCAGTACTACCCAGTAACAACAAGCAACCATGCAGACATATGTTTTTATTTATTTACTTCACCTTTATTTAACCAGGTAGGCTAGTTGAGAACAAGTTCTCATTTACAATTGCGACCTGGCCAAGATAAAGCAAAGCAGTTTGACACATACCACAACACAGAGTTACACATGGAATAAACAAACATACAGTCAATAATACAGTAGAAAAAAGTTTATATACAGTGTATGCAAATGAGGTAAGATAAGGGAGGTAAGGCAATAAATAGGCCATGGTGGCGAAGTAACTACAATATATCAATTAAACACTGGAGTGATATATGTGCAGAAGATGAATGTACAAGTAGAGATACTGGGGTGCAAAGGAGCAAAATAAATAAATAAATACAGTATGGGGATGAGATAGTTGGATGGGCTATTTACAGATGGGCTATGCACAGGTGCAGTGATCTATGAGTTGCTCTGACAGCTGGTGCTTAAAGCTAGTGAGGGAGATATGAGTCTCCAGCTTCAGTGATTTTTGCATTTCGTTCCAGTCATTGGCAGCAGAGAACTGGAAGGGAAGGGCAGCAAAAGTAGGAATTGGCTTTGGGGGTGCCCAGTGAAATATACCTTCTGGAGCGCGTGCTGAGATAAGGTGGGGCTTTACCTAGCAAAGACTTGTAGATGACCTGGAGCCAGTTGGTTTGGCGACGAGTATGAAGCGAGGGCCAGCCAACGAGAGCGTACAGGTCACAGTGGTGGGTAGTACATGGGGCTTTGGTGACAAAATGGATGGCACTGTGATAGACTGCATCCAATTTGTTAAGTAGAGAGTTGGAGGCTATTTTGTAAATGACATCGCCGAAGTCGAGGATCGGTAGGATGGTCAGTTTTACGAGGGTATGTTTGGCGGCGTGAATGAAGGATGCTTTGTTGCGAAATAGGAAGCCGACTCTAGATTTAATTTTGGATTGGATATGCTTAATGTGAGTCTGGAAGGAGAGTTTACAGTCTAACCAGACACCTAGGCATTTGTAGTTGTCCACATATTCTAAGTCAGAACCGTCCAGAGTAGTGATGCTGGACGGGCGGGCAGGTGCAGGCAGCGATCGGTTGAAGAGCATGCATTTAGTTTTTCTTGCATTTAAGAGCAGTTGGACGCCACGGAAGGTGAGTTGTATGGCATTGAAGCTCGTCTGGAGGTTAGTTAACACAGTGTCCAAAGAAGGGCCAGAAGTATACAGAATGGTTTCATCTGCGTAGAGGTGGATCAGAGAATCACCAGCAGCAAGAGCGACATCATTGATGTATACAGAGAAGAGAGTCGGCCCGAGAATTGAACCCTGTGGCACCCCCATAGAGACTGCCAGAGGTCTGGACATCAGGCCCTCCGATTTGACACACTGAACTCTATCAGAGAAGTAGTTGGTAAACCAGGCGAGGCAATCATTTGAGAAACCAAGGCTGTTGAGTCTGCTGATAAGAATGTGGTGATTGACAGAGTCGAAAGTCTTGGCCAGGTCGATGAATACAGCTGCACAGTATTGTCTCTTATCGATGGCGGTTATGATACGTGCACTCATGACAAGCTCTGAAACCAGATTGCATAGCTGAGAAGGTACGGTGGGATTCGAAATGGTCGATAATCTGTTTTGATTTGGCCTGTTCAAGTACATATGACTGAATTCTACACACACACGACTGAATTCCTTCACTGTGTGTGTGTGTGTGTGTGTGTGTGTTGTGTGGGTGTGTGTGTTGTGTGTGTGTGTGTGTGTGTGTGTGTGTGTGTGTGTGTGTGTGTGTGTGTGTGTGTGTGTGTGTGTGTGTGTGTGTGTGTGTGTGTGTGTGTGTGTGTGTGTGTGTGTGTGTGTGTGTGTGTGTGTGTTGTGTGTGTGTGTGTGGGAGGTGTGTGTGTGGGAGGTGTGTGTGTGGGAGGGTTGTGTGTGGGTGGGAGGTGTGTACGTGTGCGTTTGTGTGGGCGGTGTGTACGCGTGCGTGTGTATGTATATATTTACGCAGTGGTGTTGTCATTATCTCCCAGAAGTGTGACGTATGTTTTGGGGAACCAGCCCTGAACCCCGTTGACCTCCCCCAGCCACCAGCTGTCCTGCTGCTCCAGCACCCGGATCACATCCTCCTTACTGAAGTTCAGATGGCTCTCTGTCTTAGCTGTCCACGAACACAGAGCCTGGGCCTGCAGGCTGCCAACCACCTAGAGCAAGAGAAGGAAGGATGGAGGGAGAGAGGGTGATGGAGGGAGATAAGATTGAGGGAGAGAAAGAGAGAGGTAGATAGCAAAAGGAACAGGGGTCAAATTTAAATTGGGATATTGCAGGTAATGAAACAATACGTTTTTCACTCATGGATTAAAAAGTACTAGATCGGTGTTATCATATTCCTAACACCAGCCGTTTCCTTTTTAAATCAATGAGGAGAGTGAACCAGTGAAATCAGAGAAGACATGAGGAAGAATCTTTGCCTGATGACTGAATTCCGCTGCTAGTGGGAGTGGCGTTTGACCAGAGCGTTGTGGAGGGGGTAGTCAGGATAGTCAGGGTAGTCAGGAGTCAGGAAAGTCAGGATAGTCAGGATAGTCAGGATAGTCAGGATAGTCAGGGTAGTCAGGATAGTCAGGAAAGTCAGGAAAGTCAGGATAGTCAGGGTAGTCAGGATAGTCAGGAAAGTCAGGGTAGTCAGGGTAGTCAGGGTAGTCAGGATAGTCAGGAAAGTCAGGATAGTCAGTGTAGTCAGGATAGTCAGGGTAGTTAGGGTAGTCAGGGTAGTCAGGCTGGTCAGGATAGTCAGGGTAGTCAGGATAGTCAGGGTAGAGGAATCGGTCTGGTCTGGTAGCAACATGATCTGTCTGCGGTGGTACGATCACGCTTGTAGGCGATGTCATGGCGACGTTGGCTAGCGAAGCTCATACGCAGAAACACGTCCTCAGGTGTAACAGTCGTCTCGCGTCGGACTGCAGGTCATCAAATCTAAAAAACACTCCTTCAATATGGAAGTTGTTTTTGACAAAAATGAAAAGGAAGTTGGGGTATTAGCTTGTTCAACTACGTCAGACAACGGTTCAGATCTACGTTGTGCCATTAGATTCAGAGAAAATTATGTTTCACTTCTCTCATTGATTAATAGTTGTTTTAGACTATAATGCAGTGGCGTGCCGTGGGCCTGGGGCCTAGGCCTTCAGTGAGGTACTACACAGTCCCACCCGAATTAATCCACCTCTTATTATCATCAATTATGCCATGGCTCTAGACACTATACATTTAGACAGAAACGCAGTATAACCAGGCGTTGCGTCACCTTGAAATTGACAAATTGAAATTTTTGGGTAAACAGTGTTTAACAGACAACTCAAGTTTGCAAAGCCAGTGTGGCTCCAAACACCAAATCGATCACTTGCAAATAATAGGCATTCCCAGCAGTACAGTTTGCAGTGCTTCTCGGAGCCTTTGAGCTGAAGCGCTCGTCAGTTGAAACTTGAAAGTGGCGAGCGCGACGAACTTTCCGCTGTGTGACAGGCTTTGTGGCGTCGGGCGACTCCTCCTTACAATGTCTAACTTTTCTTGAAAAGTTCGTCTGAGAATGGCGTTATAATTATATCTCGACGAAATCGATATTTCTCCTCCTTCGCCATTGTGGGTTCAAAAAACAGCTTAGTAGAGTTTCCTAAGATCTGCATAGACCTGCCCATAGGATGCCTCTCAATATTGGTAATCCAATCAAAAGACTGGACGCCCTAGCCTGCTAGCTGGCTCCGTATACACTGGAGCCAGCCAGCGGGCGTACAATAGCCAACTCTAAAGCTGATTGGTTGAACACAAATTTTAATTTCCATTCACTAAGCTACAAGCGCCGCCACTTTGATTCTGAAGGCCTGAGAGCAGATTTTAGACCCCTGGCACACAATATGGCTGAATATGATTGGATAAGAGATTACATAAGACGCAGCCTCCAAATCTCAACCTGGGGCTGGAAGCAGTGCAACCAAGAGGAAAGCTATGAAATGAAGAGTATAACTCTTACTCTGGGGAATAATTTAATACATATTTATGGGAAAATATATTTAAAAAAAAATTATATTCTGATGATGTTTAGGCCAGCAGAGAAGGCCTTGCAGGCCCTGACGGCCCACCACTGCTATAATGGGGCGGTAGGTAGACTAGTGGTTAGAGCGTTGGGCCAGTAACCGAAAGGTTGCTGGATCGAATCCCTGACAAGGTAAAGATCTGTCGTTCTGCCCCTGAACAAGGCAGTTAACCCACTGTTCCCCATTAGACAGTCATTGTAAATACGAATTTGCCTAGTTAAATAAAGGTTAAATAAAAAAAAATATATATATCTATATATAAAAATAGTATATATCTGATTGACTTCTCTAACCCCAAATCCCGGGCTGGTCTGCTTCGCAAGCATTCCTGGATGTCTTGTGATGATGCGCCTCTGTGTTTAGAACCTGACCACCTACCTACTGTTGGGGTCAAATTGGGGTCATGAGAGGGGCTGCACCAAATGTTTGATGTATTATAATAATTGATCATGCTTATGTTGTATTAATAGAAGGGGAAGGGCTATAAGACCCCTCCCCCACCACATTTACAGGGTCCTAGACTACAGATTAAAAATATATATATTCATTATAAGGTTTAATTGTTCCACAGTCTTTTCTAGTCTCTGCCTCTTATAAAGAATCGATCTGAGAGATGTGTGAAATATTGCAGGGTGTCTGTGAGAAGGCACCTCTAGGCTAAAAGAGATTAGACACAGAACCCTGCAGGGGAATGAAAGAGATAAGAGACTAGTCAGACAGACCTCTATAAGTCAACTTGGGGAGTGGACATTTACTGCTGAGCCCTTAGAAAACACTGGAACTGTTGTATCTCTCTTGCAAGTTTGTACAGCTGTGTATGCATGGGCTTGGTCTGATGAGTAGAAGGTAATGACGTATGCAGTGATATCACTAGGGCTGGACTTCAGGCTTAATAAAATAACTTGGGACTTTTCCTATTTTGCAAAACTAAGGAGAGACATCAGTTGAATGTGTGATGTTTGATGTTTGATCTTTGACTTCTGTCTACAGCTGGATTTTGATTGTTATGATTTATAAGTGCACATTTTGAGTGTTCCTTATATGTTAAGTAAATAAAATGGAGCACAGAAAGACGGAACCAACACTACCCTAGCTTCAATTGGCTGTTCCCATTCCTCATCTACCTGTACCTGCTCCGAGGGGGTGGGGTGAGGGGCGTGTGTAGGCGTGAAGGCGGAGTTCTGTCCTCTTGACATGGAAGCATCTCCCCCGGGTTTCCTGGAAGACATGAAGGGTCAGAGGTCATGAACTTTTCAGTCAGCAGTACAGTATTTACATGAATCACCATATCAATGTCTCATCAGGGTTGAGGAAAGGTTACACGCTCCACACCTATGAGAAATACCTATGGCTAGAAACGGTGTGTGTGTGTGTGTGTGTGTATGTGTATCTATGTGTATGTGTGTATGTATATTATCCAACCTACCCAGTGTTGATGGGGGTGGAGAGCTGTGGTCTGAGGGCCTGTTTAGCAGCATAAACAGCAGTAGCAGCACCAGCAGTGGTAGTCGTAGTAACAGTAGCAGGTCTCTCTGATTTTAACTGTCTCTCTACATAACTCTCTGGGAACCAGCCCATCTTCCCCTGACTACTCCCGTACAGCCAACCCTGCTCTCGCTCCGTACTCTCATCCACCTACACACACACAAACAGATGAATTGGCACACAACAGTCAGACAATGGTCAGACAACAGAGCAGCAGAGTGTAGAATTAAATCCAGAAATAAATTGTCATCTGTATGGTTCTAACCTCGATGACCTCATCGGCTTCAAAGCTGAGTTCTTCCAGGTTGCGAGCGGTGAAAGGGTAGAGCGCCCGGAAGGAAGTGAGCATCGCAGACTTCTTGTGCTCTGTGGCCTGGGGTTGCAGACCACCTGGAACAGCCAATCACACAACAGCACCTCATGACGTCACCTCAGTTAACATTTTAAAATATAATAATCTCAAATGACACCCTACTATAAAGTGCACTACTTTTGACCAGAGCAACCACGTGGCTATCAGCTCTCCATATCCTAATAAAGGTTTAATAGAACAGTCTAGTGGTTCCTCCTTACCTTTCCTCTCCTCTAGTCCTCCAAGAAGGGCTGACAGTTTGTTGTGGATGTCTGTCTTCCCTGCACGCCGCTGCTGCCGCAACACCGCCTCCTCCTCTCTCCTCTTCGCTTCTTCCTCCAGCTTCCTCTCTTCTTCCTCCTGCTGCCTCCTCCTCTCCTCATCCTTCGTCTTGCTCTCCTCCTCCAATCTCTTCTTGTCCTCCTCACACCTCTTGCTCTCCACCTCTTCCTGCCTTCTCTTCTCTTCCTCCCTCTCCTCCTCTAACCTCTTCCTCTCCTTTTCCTCCTGTCTTCTCCTCTCCTCCTCCCTCCTCTTCCTGCCCTCTTCCTCCTGTCTTCTCCTCTCCTCCGCTCTGCTTTCTCGTTCTACCTTTTCTTTAGCAGCTAAGATGCGGGCTTGTGTCTCCTTCTCCTCCTCCTCTCTCAGTTTGGCCTCTCTCTCTTCCTGCAGCCTCCTCTGTCTCTCCTCCTCGCTCTCTGTGCAAGTTCGTCCTGCCAACTGACGCTCCTTCTGCAGCTTAATACGCCTGGAGAGAACGGGAGGGAGGGAGGGAGGGAGGGGAGGGGGGAGGGAGGGAGGGAGGGAGGGAGGGAGGGAGGGAGGAGGGAGGGAGGAGAGGAGGGAAGGAGGGAGGGAGAGTGAGAGGAGGAGAGCGGAGGGAAGAGAAGGGAGGAATAGGAAAGACAGACAGGCCTATGTCAAAGACCAGATAATGCTTGAGCATGTCTGTGTTAGGCAGAGGGAAGAGCTGTTCACTTTTTGGCCTCTCCTCGCTCTCCTCTCTCTCCTCCTTTCAATCTCCTCTCCCTCTCTCTCTCTCTCTGCTCTCTGTGTCTCTCCAGTTTCTCCTCCCTTTGTCCTCTTCATGCTCCGTAGTTTTACCAGAGCTGACTGCTGCTTCA
>NC_036843.1:28042328-28052842 GCF_002910315.2 Salvelinus sp. IW2-2015 | reverse complement strand
GCCGCAGGCACGACAGGAGACGAAATAGAACGAGAGTGGAGGAGGAGGAACGAAGGAGACAACAGCAAAGCAAGGAACGAGACAAGACGAAAGCAGACAGAAGACAAAGGAACAGACAGGCGGAGGAAAGAAGGAGATAGGGCCCGGAAGGGGGGGAGAATACGGCCATAATGGGAGAGGAGACGGAGACGAAAGGAGACGTGAAGGAGGAAGAGTAGGGTGCAAGCGGGAATAGGTGGGAAAAGGAGAGAGACGAAGATAGGAGCGGAGGATAGCGGGGAAGGGAACATAGGGATGAGAGAAGAGGGAGAGGAGGGCAGAAAAAGACCGAAGAGATAGCGGGGACAAGGCAGACAGACCAAGAGAGACGGCAACATAGGATGGGAAGAAAAAAGAGAAGGAGGAAGACGATAGGGGGAAGGAAGGGAATATGGGAATGAGAGGAGAGAGACGAGGCAGGAGAGATAGGGAAGGGGGAATAGGTTGAGAGAGAGAGGGAAAGAGCGAGATGGACGGGACATAGGATGGAGGAGAGAGAGGAAGGCAGAATAGGAGGGAAGGCGGATGAGAGAGATCGGAGAGGAAGGAGGAGGATTAGGAAGGGAATAGGATGGAGAGAGAGAGAGAGAGTGAAGAGAGGAGATAGGGGAGGAGGAAATAGGATGGAGAGACGAGAGAGGAAGGGCAAGAGATAGGGAAAGGGAATTAGGATGAGAGAAGAGAGAGAGAGAGGAAGCGGGAGATAGGGGAAGGGATAGGATGAGAGAGACGAGAGAGAGAGTGAAGAGAAGATAGGGGGAAGGGGAATAGGTGAGAGAGAGAGAGAGAGAGAGTGAAGGGGAGATAGAGGGAGGGGAATAGGATGAGAGAGAGGAGGAGAGAGTGAAGGAGGAGATAGGGGGAGGGAATACGGATGGACGAGAGAGATGAGAGAGTCGTACAGAGGAGATAGAGGGAAGGGTAATAGGAATGGAGAGAGAGATGAGAGAGGAGAAAAAAACGGCAGGTGCTTCAGTTAGCCGGTTAGACACACGAGAAGAGAAGCAGAAGACAACACCGGTTATCAATCATAAAGAGCACAAACAAAATTACTAGAATCATTCCAGCCCTTTTCACATATCATTCACACATATAACAATTCAATCTTCCAACCCTTGTTCCTGGAGAGCTACCCTCCTGTTAGTGTTTCACTCCAACCCTGTTCCTGGAGAGGTACCCTCCTGTAGTTTTCACTCCAATCCAGTTCCTGGAGAGTTACCCTCCTGTAGGTTTTCACTCCAATCAGTTTCCTGGAGAGCTTACCCTCCTGTAGGTTTTCACTCCAACCCTGTTCCTGGAGAGCTACCCTCCTGTAGGTTTCACTCCAATCCTGTTCCTGGAGAGCCTACCCTCCTGTAGGTTTTCACTCCAACCCTGTTCCTGGAGAGCTACCCTCCTGTAGGTTGTCACTCCAATCCAGTTCCTGGAGAGTTACCCTCCTGTAGGTTTTCAATCCAATCCAGTTCCTGGAGAGTTACCCTCCTGTAGGTTTTCACTCCAACCCAGTTCCTGGAGAGGTACCCTCCTGTAGGTTTTCACTCCAATCCTAATCTAGCACACCTGATTCCAATAATTAGCTGGTTGATAAACTGAACCAGGTTAGTTACAACTGGGGTTTGAGTTAAAAGGGTAGCTCTCCAGGAACAGGGTTGGAGTGAAAACCTACAGGATGGTAGCTCTCCAGGAACAAGGTTGGAAAGCCCTGTCATATATTCACTTTAATACAGGTAGACTGTTATACTTCAACAACATTTGAGCGAGTGACTAGAGTGAGTGTTACTAGAGTGAGTGACTAGAGTGAGTGTTCCTAGAGTGAGTGACTAGAGTGAGTGTTACTAGAGTGAGTGACTAGAGTGAGTGTTACTAGAGTGAGTGACTAGAGTGAGTGTTACTAGAGTGAGTGACTAGAGTGGTCTGTACTTACCTGTATGTCCTTCTGGTAATGATCCATGTCAGCCAGTTTAGCAGCCGTCTCTTTCTCCAGAGCATCCAGCTGTTGCTTCAGTTTACGACAGGCTCCGTCCTTCTCGCTGGTGCTGCGCTTGACAGTGGATATGGTGGAGACTGGGTACAGCAGGAAGACGAGTTACAACCCAGGGGGTGACAGGAGGGGAATGTTTAGTAACACTCACTACAGTGCCGATGTGTTTCACCCATCAACACACAATACCCCAGAACGACAAAGTGAAGACATTCTTTGTAAATATCAAATTTATCAATCGTCCAAGGAACCTTCCGGAGAACTCCTGAGATATAATTGTGATGAGGCATATATCTGGTGAACGGTAAAAGAATTAGGCATATATCTGGGGAAGGGTAAAAAACTATTTCTAGAGTGTTGAAAGATTCCAAGAGCACAGCGGCCTCCATCCTTAGGAAATTGGAATTATCCAGACTCCGCAACCAGGCAAAAAGGACCTTGGTCACGGAGGTGACCCAAAACCCAATGACCACTCTGACAGAACTAAGGTAAACTCACGTAAACTTGTACATCGCCTTGGTCTGTACAATATTCCTTATTTTAGCGCCCCAAAAACGTAATACTTCCAGATCAACTGTAATGTCAATACCATTGTAAAGCACAATTTCTCCCCTTTCCAACAGAATCAATTACATGACCTAAACCCTGCTCGTTTCTGCATAATTCAAGCAGGCAATGAGCCTCGTCGAGTATTTTTTTAAATGGCGGGTGGGGAAGCGAAACTAATGCGTGATAGTGAGAAGGAGAGATGTTGTGTGGGAAAATTGCTTTTTTTCACTCGATCTGTCCAACTTATCACCTTATCGCCTCTAAAATGTAAATAAAACACTATAAAGAGTTTATATAATGTGTCATTACATACCTATTTGAAGGTTTGTGTCGAATTTGAATTGGGTTTTTAGGGCGGTGCTAAAGTGATCTTAGAAGTAAACAGCGGCTTTGAGAATGATGATCGCATGCAATGATGACGCAAAAAATGACTAGGTATCCCCCCTTACCCCCGTCACTGTCCATTTCTTGTTTTTAAACGATGAGAGAAGTGCTACACCTGGTGGAGAGAGATTGTAAGACATAAATAGTTGCTTTATGCGTGCTGTACATTACGACATGACACGTCACAATGTAACGGAGGGTCCGTTTTTTTCAACTTTTCTCCAATACTATAGAGCCATTACCATGTCGATCAACGCTTGAATAGAAACCTAGTTCACACCCCCGATTTTGAAGTCAACACAGTCGCTACAGTCCCATTAGTTTTCTTTGTAGCCTCGTTTGAATGTTGCGGTTGCGCACATTTGTACGGAATGGGGTGAGTTTACGTTACAGAGTTCCTTGGCTGAGATGGTAGAACTTGCCAGAAGGACAACAGTCTCTACAGCACTTCACCAATCTGGGTTTTATGGGAAAGTGGCCATACGGAAGCCAATCGTGAGAAGAAGGCACATGACAGCACGCCTGGGAGTTTGCAAAAAGGCAAAAAGACTTGGCCTGAATGCAAAGAGCCATGTCTGGAGAAAACCAGGCACAGATCATCCCTGCCGTGAAGCATGGTGGTGGCAGCATCATGTTATGGGGATGCTTTCCAGCGACAAGGAGACTGGTAAGGATAGAGGGAACAATGAATGGAGCCAAATACAGGCAAATCCTTGACGAGAACTTGCAAAACGACCTTAGACTGGGGGCGAAGCGTTACATTCCAACAGGACAGTTATCCCAAGCATACAGCCAAAGAAACATTGGAATGGCTTCAGAACAAGAATGTGAAAGTCCTTGAGTGGCCCAGCCAAAGCACAGACTTGAACCCCATTGAAAATCTGTGGAAAGACTTGAAGATTGCTGTTCACCGCCGCTCCCCATCTAACTTAACAGTACAGAAGAGTGGGAGAAAATCCAGAAATCCAGATGTGTAAAGCTGATAGATGACTCAAAGCTGTAATCACTGGCAAAGTTGCTTCTACAAAGTATTGACTGAAGAACGTGAATACTTATGTAAATTAGATATACGGTATTTAATTTCAATAAATTTGCAAACATTTCTATAAACATGTTTTCACTTTGTCATTATGGGGTATTGTGTGAATATTCAGGCTCGTTCAACAAAATCTGGAATAAGTCAAGGGGTATGAATAGTTTCTGAAGGCACTGTATGTCTTCAAACATGGAGTCCTATTCAGTAATGTTTGATTGAATGTGGAACATGGCCTAGTATAGCCCTATTATATACCCCAGTCCTACTGTCTACCCCATCCATTGACACCTAAGTTATAGATCACCCCATCCATACACCATAGTATAGACTACACCCCATCAATACACCCCAGTATAGGCCCTCTACCCCATCCATACACCCCAGTATAGCCCTCTACCTATCATACACCCCAGTATAGCCCTACACCCCATCCATACACCTAGTATAGACTACACCCCATCCATACACCCTAGTATGGCCTATATATACCCCAGTCCTACTGTCTACCCATCCATACACCCTAGTATGGCCCTATTATATCCCCCAGTCCTACTGTCTACCCCATCCATACACCCCAGTATAGCCCTACACCCCATCCATACACCCTAGTATAGCCCTCTACCCTATCCATACCATTTACATTACATTTAACATTTAAGCAGGACGCTCTTATCCAGAGCGACTTACATACACCCTAGTAATGCCCTCACCCTATCCATACACCCTAGTATAGCCCTACACCCATCCATACACCCTAGTATAGCCCTATAATATACCCCAGTCCTACTGTCTACCCCATCCATACACCCTAGTATAGCCTCTACCTCACCACCCTAGATAGCCCTCTACCTCACCACACACCCTAGTATAGCCTCTACCCTCATCCATAACGCTATGCTATCAGCCTCTACCCCACCCATACACCCTAGTATAGCCCTCTACCACCCATACACCTAGTATGCCTCTACCCCACCATACACCTAGTAACACCCTACCCCACCCATACACCCTAGTATAGCCCTCTACCGCCATCCATACACCCTAGTATAGCCCTCTACCCACCCATACACCCTAGTATAGCCTCTACCCACCATACACCCTAGTATAGCCCTCTACCCATCCATACACCCTAGTATAGCCTCTACCCCATCCATTACACGCTAGTATAGCCCTCTACCCCACCTACCACCCATAACCCACCTCAATACACCCCTAGTATAGCCCTCTACCCACCCATATACCCTAGTATAGCCCTCTACCTCCCCCACAACACCCTAGTATAGCCCTCTACCTCCCCATACCCCTAGTAAGCCTCTACCCATCCATACACGCTAGTATAGCTTACAACCCACCATACACCCGTATAGCCCACACCCCAGCCTAACATAGCCCCAGTCTCAGTCAGTACCTGCAGGTTGTTGAGGGCCATGTCCCTCAGTTTGTCACTGAGCCTCTGCTGTTCTGGAGTCAGCTGGGACAGCTTCCTCTGGTTCTCCTGAAGCACAGGAGCAGTAGACGCATCATTAGGAGGGGCCAGACAGAGAGACAGACAAACAGCGACAGACAAACAGCAACAGACAAACAGCGACAGAGACAGACAAACAGCGACAGACAAAGCGACAGACAGAGAGACAGACACACACACCTCTAGTTGTCTCTGCAGGAGCTGATGTCCTGTCTGGCTGTGCTCGTTTCTGGTTGGTCAGATCCAGCTCGTTGGTTGCACCTTCCTTTTACTGTGAGCATCCCGCAACGCTCAGAGATCTGTTTGTGTTTGTTACCTAGAGAAAGAGACAGTCACTCAGAGATCTGTCTGTGTTTGTTACCCTAGGAGAAAGAGACAGTCCACTCAGAAGATCTGTCTGTGTTTGTTACCCTAGGAGAAAGAGACAGTCACTCAGAGATCTGTCTGTGTTGTTACCCTAGGAGAAAGAGACAGTCACTCAGAGATCTGTCTGTGTTGTTACCCTAGGAGAAAGAGACAGCCACTCAGAGATCTGTCTGTGTTTGTTACCTAGGAGAAAGAGACAGCCACTCAGAGATCTGTCTGTGTTTGTTACCCTAGAGAAAGAGACTCACTCAGATCTGTCTGGTTTTACCTAGGAGAAAGAGACAGTCACTCAGAGATCTGTCTGTGTTTGTTACCCTAGGAGAAAGAGACAGTCACTCAGAGATCTGTCTGTGTTTGTTACCCTAGAGAAGAGACAGTCATCAGTTATGCTGGAGAGAGAGACATACAGATGTAGGATTTAAACTTGACCCTTTCTCGCAGGAGAAAAATAATCCTGCAGCAGAGGATTTTAATAATCTGAAGAAATATTACCATGGCCACAGGGGCAGCTGGAAACGGTGTTTGTACACTGACAAAATTTAAATGCAACATGTAAGTGCTGGTCCCATGTTTGAGCTGAAACAAACATGCCAGAAATTTTCAAAAGCTTATTTCCCTCAAATGGAGGATTCTGTGTGCAAATAAAGCCCTTTTGTGGGAAGAAAAAAACTATTTCCGATTGGCTGGGCCTGGCTCAGTGGATGGCCTATACCTCCCCTCCCAACCCGTGGCTGAGCCCCTGCCCAGCCATGTGAAATCCATAGATTAGGGCCTAACGAATTTATTTCAATTGACTGATTTCATGACATCATGATACAATCAAAAGAAATTAGCCAAGACCTCAAAAAAAAAATTGTAGACCTCTACAAGTCTAGTTCATCGTTGGGAGCAATTCCAATGCCTGACGGTACCACGTTCATCTGTACAAACAATATGACGCTAGTATAAACACCATGGGACCACGCAGCCGTCATACCGATCAGGAAGGAGATGTGTTCTGTCTCCTAGAGATGAACGTACTTTGGTGCGAAAAGTGCAAATCAATCACAGAACAACAGCAAAGGACTTGTGAAGATGCTGGAGAGAACAGGTACAAAAGTATCTATATCCACAGTAAAACGAGTCCTATATCGACATAACCTGAAAGGCCACTCAGCAAGGAAGAAGCCACTGCTCAAACGCCATAAAAAAGCCAGACTACGGTTTGCAACTGCACATGGGGACAAAGATCGTACTTTTTGGAGAAATGTCCTCTGGTCCGATGAAACAAAATAGAACTGTATGGCCATAATGACATCGTTATGTTTGGAGAAAAAAGGGGGGGCTTGCAAGCCGAAGAGCACCATCCCAACCGTGAAGCACGGGGTGGCAGCATCATGTTGTGGGGGTGCTTTGCTGCAGGAGGGACTGGTGCACTTCACAAAATGATGGCATCAAGAGGACGGAAAATGATGTGGATATATTGAAGCACAATCTCAAGACATCAGTCAGGAAGTAAAAGATTAGTTGAAATGGGTCTTCCAAATGGACAATGACCCCAAGCAACTCCAAAGTTGTGGCAAAATGGCTTAAGGACAACAAAGTCAAAGTATTGGAGTGGCCATCACAAAGCCCATACCTCAATCCTATAGAAGATTTGTGGACAGAACTGAAAAAGCGTGTGCAAGCAAGGAGGCCTACAAACCTGACAAAGTTACACCAGCTCTGTCAGGAGGAATGGGCCAAAATTCACCCAACTTATTGTGGGAAGCTTGTGGAAGGCTACCTGAAACATTTGATCCAAGTTAAACAATTTAAAGGCAATGCTACCAAATACTAATTGAGTGTATGTAAACTTCTGACCCACTGGGAATGCGATGAAAGAAATAGAAGCAGAAATAAATCACTCTCTACTATTATTCTGACATTTCACATTCTTAAAATAAAGTGGTGATCCTAACTGACCTAAGACAGGGAATTTTTACTAGGAATAAATGTCAGGAATTGTGAAAACTTGGTGTAAATGTATTTGGCTCAGGTGTATGTAAACTTCCAACTGTATACAGGGGGGTGCCGGTACAGAGACATGTGGTTAGCTACAGTGACCATAGCGTTGGGATTCTAGTTGATTAGGAGATCCTCATTTCTCTATTGGAGTTGTAAGTGAGATAATCAAAGCAAATGTTATTTGTCACAAGCGCCAAATACAACAGGTATAGATCTTACTGTGAAATGCTTACTTACAAGCCCTTAACCAATAATACAGTTTTAAGAAAATAATTGACTAAATAAACTAAAGTAAAACTTTTTTTTTTTAAGTAACAATAAGGCTTTATACAGGGGGACCGGTACAGAGTCAATATGCGGGGATACAGGTTAGTTGAGGTAATTTGTACATGTAGGTAGTGGTAAAGTGACTATGCATAGATAATAAACAGCAAGTAGCAGCAGTGTTAGAAACAAAAGGGGGGGTGTCAATGTAAATAGTCCAGGTGGCCATTTGATTAATTGTTCCGCAGTCGTATGACTTGGGGGTAGAAGCTGTTGAGAAGCCTTTTGGAACAAGACTTGGCGCTCTGGTACCACTTGCCGTGCTTTAGTAGAGAGAACAGTCTGACTAGGGTGACTGGAATCTTTGAAAATGTTTTGGGCCTTCCTCTGACACCGCAGAGTTCCTCTGTCCAGTGTCTGTGTTATTTTGCCCATCTTAATCTTTTCTTTTTATTGGCCAGTCTGAGATATGGCTTTTTCTTTGCAACTCTGCCTAGAAGGCCAGCATCCCAGAGTCGCCTCTTCACCTTTGACGTTGAGACTGGTGTCTTGCGGTTACTATTTAATGAAGCTGCAAGGTGAGGCGTCTGTTTCTCAAACTAGACACTCTAATGTACTTGTCCTCTTGCTCAGTTGTGCACCGGGGCCTCCCACTCGTCTTTCTATTCTGGTTAGAGCCAGTTTGTGCTGTTCTGTGAAGGGAATAGTACACAGCATTGTACGAGATCTTCAGTTTCTTGGCAATTTCTCGCATGGAATAGCCTTCATTTCTCAGAACAAGAATAGACTGACGAGTTCCAGCAGAAAATACTTTGTTTCTGGCCATTTTGAGCCAGAAATCGAACCCACAAATGCTGATGCTCCAGATACTCAACTAGTCTAAAGAAGGACAGTTTTATTGCTTCTTTAAAATCAGAACAACAGTTTTCAGCTGTGCTAACATAATTGCAAAAGGGTTTTCTAATGATCAATTAGCCTTTTAAAATTATAAACTTGGATTAGCTAACACAATGTGCCATTGGAACACAGGAGTGATGGTTGCTGATAATGGGCCTCTGTACGCATATGTAGATATTCCATAAAAAATCTGCCGTTTCCAGCTACAATAGTCATTTACAACATTAACAATGTCTACACTGTATTTCTGATCAATTTGATGTTATTTTAAATGGACAAAAAAGTGATTTTCTTTCAAAAACAAGGACATTTTGAACGGTAGTGTGTGTAGAGTCTGGGTGTAGAGTCTGGGTGTAGAGTCTGGGTGTAGAGTCTCTGTCCGCGCGTGTGTGTAGGGAGGCAGGTAGCCTAGCAGTTAAGAGTGTTGGGCCACTAACCGAAAGGTCACTGGTTCGAATCTCCGAGCCGACTTGATGGAAAAATGTGTCGATGTGACCTCGAGCAAGGCACTTAACCCTAATTGCTTCTATAAGTGGCTCTGGATAAGAGAGTCTGCTCAATGACTCAAATGTCAAATATATGTGTGAGTCTCACCACAGCCTCCAACTCCGTCTCCAGACTCCTCTTCCTGGCCTTCAGTTTGCTGACGTCTTCCTGTTCCTGACTCTTTTGGCGCTGCAGCTCTCCTCTCCTCCTTCTCTCCAGCTCCTCCTTCCTCTGGCGCTCCAGCTCACGCTGCGCCGCCTGGGGAACACACACGGACAGACTCACTCATACTTAAACAATCAGACCCACAAGGGTTTGGTATATGACCAAATAACCACGGCTAAAGACTGTTCTTAGGCACGACGCAAACACCCGAGGTGCCTTACTGCTATTATAAACTGGTTACCAACGTAATTAGAGCAGTCAAAAATAAATGTTTTGTCATACCCGTGGTATACGGACTGATACACCACGGCTCTCAGCCAATCAGCATTCAGGGCTCGACCCACCCAGTTTATACTGACATTTAGAATGCCTGACAGAACACGGCTCTTCACCTCTCTTCTCTCCATCTCCTTCAGCCTCTCCTCCTCTTTCTGTCTCTCCAGCTCCATCCTCCTCTCTTCCTCCTTCCTCCTCCTCTCCTCTTGCTCCCTGACCTCCCGCTCTCTCTCCTCGCTCTCCTTCTGCTGCCGTTTCTCATCCTCTCTCCTCTGTGCATCCTGCAGAGCATGTCTTCTTTTCTCCAGCTCTGCGTTCCCTCGCTCCAGGTTGGCTTTGAACTTGTCCTCAAACGACACTGTGAAAGAGAGAGGGATGGAGAGAGAGAGAGAGAGAGAGAGAACAAGAGAAAGAAAGAAAGAACGAGAGAATGAGAGAGAAAAAGAACGAGAGAGGGAATGAGAGAGAGAGAAAGAGAGAGAGAGACAGAAAGAACGAGAGAGAGAGAGAGAAAGAACGAGAGAGAGAGAAAGAACGAGAGAGAGAAAGAACGAGAGAGAGAGAAAGAAAGAGACAGACAGACAGAGAGAAAGATACAGAGACAGAGAGAAAGAGATATA
>NC_036843.1:28038171-28041973 GCF_002910315.2 Salvelinus sp. IW2-2015 | reverse complement strand
AAGACAGACAACAGACAGACAGACAGAGAGAAAGAGATATAAAGACAGACAGGACAGACAGACAGACGACAGACAGACAGACAGAGGCAGCAGGCAGGCAGGCAGGCAGGCAGGCAGGCAGGCAGGCAGACAGGCAGAGGCAGGCAGAGCAGGCACAGAAGACAGGAACAGTCAGAGCAGACAGACAGACAGACAACACGACAGACAGACAACAGACAGACAGACAGAACAGACAGACAGACAGACGGACAGACAAGCAGACAGTGAAACACGGACAGAAAGACGAGGGAGAGCAGAAGAGACAGAGAGAGAGGACCAGAGAGAATGAGAGTGTGTGGTGTGTGTGTGTGTGTGTGATGTGAGTGTGTGTTTACGTACGGATTGTTTTGGTTTTCTGTGGTGCTCAGCCTCCAGTTTTCAGTGATTGCCAGCATAGAGAGACAAGCTGGTCCAATTCACAGAACCAACCTACAAGAAACAGTGTGTATGAGTGTGTGTGTAACTCTCTGATGGTGGTATTGTTCTGCTGGTAGTGTGTGTGTGTGTGTGTTGTGTGTTGTGTGGTGTGTGTGTCGGTGTGTTCGTGTGTGGTGTGTGTGTTGTTGTGTGTGTGTGTGTGGTGTGTGATGTGTGTGTGATTGTGTGTTGTGTGCTTTCAGCTGGCATGTCATTTAAAGACTATAACCATATAAATTGCTTACCACTTCATCATGAATGCGGTGGTTCTCCGAGTGGTCTTTGCCAAGGGCATTAATATCAACTTTCATCATCCGCTGCTACAATAGAGTTGGGATTTTCCGCTGAACCCTTGTTTTTCTTATAGCTACCATAATGTTAGCCTGTGGAGCCTGTTCATCCATATTATAAACTCCAATAATACTTGGGATGCGCTTGTGTGAGTTTTGTGCTTTGGACCGTGTGTACTGGGGTTGTGGCAAATGTAGCTCAGAAAGCTTCCGCTAGTAATCACATCTCCGTTAGCCAGTTAATGGAGGGCAGCTGCATCACACACACACACACACACACACACACACACACACACACACACACACACACACACACACACGTGTTCCTGTGGTCAAACGTTCTTATACAGGTACAAGCTGATGATATGATGATGATGATGATGATGGCGTACTCACCAGATGGTGGCCAGCTGTGTATGAGTAAGGAGAGTGGTTGCCATGGCATTCCTCACTTGCGGACCTGAAACACACAGAGTAAAGCAACCTCAGTCCACTTCTCATTACTGAAATAAATGACCTTTCGGCATAACGACCTTTAATGACCTTTCGGCATTGTAGCCTTTTCGGCATAACCTTGATTGATTTTGTCAGTAAAAATACATTTTTAAAAAAGACCCAGAATGCCATTCTATCAACCTATCACAAGGTGGATCTTAAAAAGGTCAGCCATTTTTATCTCAACATCGAAATCATTTCTCTGTAACAATTAAGTACCTTACTGTGATTCTTTCAAATTAAAATGGTCAAAAATAAACAAAAATAGCTTCTTAGCAAAGAGCAATTTCTCAAGCAAGAATTTCTGCAAGTACTGTCTGAGCGGTCAGAATGGTCTGAGTGGGGAGGGGGAAAACTGAAAATGAGCTGTTATGGCAGAGAGGTTCGGTTCTCTCTTAACTAATTTACCAACTGGTGATGTCACCATGGAAGGTCAAAACTGCATCCCACCAAAACAGGATCAAATTTCAGACGGTCTTTTCAAATAGCTCTTTTAGTGTAAGAGCATCAATCATCATTTTCACAGTATTATTCTAACCTTATAGTGTGGAAATATACACTCAGTGGCCATATACACCCCCCCATTCTGCCTCAAAAATGTGCTCCTACAGACAGTGAGTCATGTGACTATGGCTTGCTATATAAAACAGGTAGACAGACATTCAGTTACTGTTAGATTGAACGTTAGAATGGGCTAAACTAGTGACCTAAGCGATTTTGAGCGTGGTATGATCGTCGGTGCCAGGCGTGCAGGATCCGGTATCTCATAAACGGCCGGCCTTCAGGGCTTTTCACGCACGACAGTGTCTATGGTTTACAGAGAACGGTGAGACAAACACAAAACATCCAGTCAGCTGCAGCTCGTTGACGAGAGGTCGAAGGAGAATGGCAAGAATTGTGCAAGCTAACAGGCTGGGCACAAACAGACACATAATGGTGCAGTACAACAGTGGTGTGCAGAACGGCATCTCGGAACGGACAACTCGTCGGTCCTTGTAAAGGAAGGGCTATTGCAGCAGGCGGCCAGACCGGGTTCCACTCAAACAGCAGAAACAAGAAGAAGCAGCTCCAGTGGGGAAACCATCTCCAACACTGGACTATAGAGGAGTGGGGAAACCATCTCCAACACTGGACTATAGAGGAGTGGGGAAACCATCTCCAACACCGGGGACTTTAGCAAAGTGAGGGGCTAATAAGAGGTGATGTGGAAAAGGGCCCTCTCACCACTTGGAGCTATAAGGAAAAAGGTGGAAAAAAACATCTCACGGCATGGGAACCTTGGAAGAGAGTGGGGCAAAGGCGCCTCTCAACACTTTGGACTATCAGGAGTGGGGAACACCATATCAATGACTGAGGGACACAATCAGATCCAATAACACATAGGATTATAGAGGGTGGGGAAAGCAGAATTGACAGACCTTGGATATAGAAGGAGTGGAAACAATCAGCTGGTCATGACGATATATTGGATGCGGTGTTGTAATGGTAATGAGGAATAGTTTTGCTAGGCACACACGTTAGGTGGTCCCTGTCAAATAAAGAGTTGAGGGGTTGTATCTAAAATAACTGGGCAATTGAGTTATAAACACAAGAGCGACATCATACGATTTTATGTCGCTTTGCCGTGGTTTGAATGTGTCTGCTGTGGGTGTTTCCTTTTCATGTCACCAAGCTAAACGGCTCTATTTACATCAATCCATCTACTGTCAATTAAGTTGCATATCGTTACCCAAGCTGCTCTGTCGGTACACTACATTAACTATGACCTGTCTGTCAAGGTACCACATTACTATAAGCCGTGTCTGTCAGGTACACTACTTACATATATACCTGTCTGTGAAAGTAAGAACATTTACTTACTGTCTGAGGAGTACCTACATTACTAGTCTGTCATGACAGGTACACTACAGTACTCTATACCTGTTCCTGTGAAGTACACTACATTACTCTACCTGCTTAGGTAACTAAATTACCGTATTTACCTGTTGTCAGATACACTAGATTCTATACTGTTGTCAGGTAACTACATTCTATACTGTCTGTGAAGTACACTTACAGTTTAATTAATCCTGTCTGAGGTAAAGTATAAATGAATATTATAACTAATAATCTGTCTGTCACAGATACACTACATTACTATAACTGTCTGTCAGGTACGCACTTGACATATAATGTGTCTGTCGGTACACTACTTACTATACTGTCGAGGTACAGCTAATTACTATACCTGTCTGTAGATACACTACATTCCTATACCTGTCTGAGGTACAACTACATTTTTTTATCTTAAAACAGTAATTACGGTGTCAGGTAACACTTACATTAATTATACCTGTATGAGGTACGCTACTTACTATACATGTATAGGAGGTAACTCATTACCTATACCTGTCTGTCAGGTACACTACATTACTATACTGTTCTAGGGGGTAACTACATAACTGTGAACTGTTGAAGGTGACTAATTACCTATACTGTATGTGAGGTAAACCGCATTCCTATACTGTTGTGAGGTACCTACATTACCTTATCATTTCTTTTACATTTTAGTCATTTTAGCA
>NC_036843.1:28035164-28036471 GCF_002910315.2 Salvelinus sp. IW2-2015 | reverse complement strand
CTGGACTATAGAGGAAGTGGAACAAAAGCCATCTCGACGCTCTTATCCAGAGCGACTTACAGTAGAGTGCATACATTTTATTACATTTTACATACTGAGACAAGGATATCCCTACCGGCCAAACCCTCCCTAACCCGGACGACGCTATGCCAATTGTGCGTCGCCCCACGGGCCTCCCGGTTGCGGCCGGCTGCGACAGAGCCTGGGCGTGAACCCAGAGACTCTGGTGGCGCAGCTAGCACTGCGATGCAGTGCCCTAGACCACTGCGCCACCCGGGAGACAATACCTGTACCTGTCTGGGTTAAACTACATTACCTATACCTGCATGTGAGGTAAACCACATTACCTATACCTGTCTGTGAGGTAAACTACATAACCTATACCTGTCTGAGGTACACTACATTACCTATACCTGTCTGTGAGGTAAACCGCATTACCTATACATGTCTGGGGTAAACTACATTACCTATACCTGTCTGTGAGGTAAACTGCATTACCTATACATACATGTGAGGTAAACCACATTACCTATACCTGTCTGTGAGGTAAACTACATTACCTATACCTGTCTGAGGTAAACTATGTTACCTATACCTGTCTGTGAGGTAAACTACATTACCTAGACCTGTATGTGAGGTAAACTACATTACCTATACATGTCTGTGAGGTAAACTGCATTGCCTATACATGTCTGTCAGGTAAACTGCATTACCTATACCTGTATGTGAGGTAAACTGCATTACCTATACCTGCATGTGAGGTAAAACCCATTACCTATACATGTCTGTGAGGTAAACTGCATTACCTATATCTGTCTGTGAGGTAAACTATGTTACCTATACCTGTCTGTCAGGTAAACTGCATTACCTATACCTGTCTGTGAGATAAACTACATTACCTATACCTGACTGTGAGGTAAACTACATTGCCTCCTGTCAGACGGCAGCTCATCTGTTTGCCTACATTTCCCAGCAGCACCCACCTGTGAGGTATCCTGTCATGTGCTTGTCCAGGCTGTTAAACTGCTGCCTGTATTTGAGGCGCGAGGCGTGAGGCACGGCCCAGTCAGAGGGAGCGATCTTCGGAGAACTACCTGCCAGGGAGGTGGTGGAGGACGAGTTGGAGCTAGGGACCAGAGAGAGGAATAGAGGGAGAGAGATGAGGTAGAGGGATGGAGAGAGAGAGATGGAAGTAGAAAGGGATGGAGAGAGAGGGATGGAGAGAGAGAGATGGAGGTAGAGAGTGATGGAGAGAGAGGGATGAGGTAGAGAGGGATGGAGAGAGATAGATGGAGGTAGAGATGGAG
>NC_036843.1:28027650-28035139 GCF_002910315.2 Salvelinus sp. IW2-2015 | reverse complement strand
CGGGGACTTTAGCAAAGTGAGGGGCTAATAAGAGGTGATGTGGAAAAGGGCCCTCTCACCACTTGGAGCTATAAGGAAAAAGGTGGAAAAAAACATCTCACGGCATGGGAACCTTGGAAGAGAGTGGGGCAAAGGCGCCTCTCAACACTTTGGACTATCAGGAGTGGGGAACACCATATCAATGACTGAGGGACACAATCAGATCCAATAACACATAGGATTATAGAGGGTGGGGAAAGCAGAATTGACAGACCTTGGATATAGAAGGAGTGGAAACAATCAGCTGGTCATGACGATATATTGGATGCGGTGTTGTAATGGTAATGAGGAATAGTTTTGCTAGGCACACACGTTAGGTGGTCCCTGTCAAATAAAGAGTTGAGGGGTTGTATCTAAAATAACTGGGCAATTGAGTTATAAACACAAGAGCGACATCATACGATTTTATGTCGCTTTGCCGTGGTTTGAATGTGTCTGCTGTGGGTGTTTCCTTTTCATGTCACCAAGCTAAACGGCTCTATTTACATCAATCCATCTACTGTCAATTAAGTTGCATATCGTTACCCAAGCTGCTCTGTCGGTACACTACATTAACTATGACCTGTCTGTCAAGGTACCACATTACTATAAGCCGTGTCTGTCAGGTACACTACTTACATATATACCTGTCTGTGAAAGTAAGAACATTTACTTACTGTCTGAGGAGTACCTACATTACTAGTCTGTCATGACAGGTACACTACAGTACTCTATACCTGTTCCTGTGAAGTACACTACATTACTCTACCTGCTTAGGTAACTAAATTACCGTATTTACCTGTTGTCAGATACACTAGATTCTATACTGTTGTCAGGTAACTACATTCTATACTGTCTGTGAAGTACACTTACAGTTTAATTAATCCTGTCTGAGGTAAAGTATAAATGAATATTATAACTAATAATCTGTCTGTCACAGATACACTACATTACTATAACTGTCTGTCAGGTACGCACTTGACATATAATGTGTCTGTCGGTACACTACTTACTATACTGTCGAGGTACAGCTAATTACTATACCTGTCTGTAGATACACTACATTCCTATACCTGTCTGAGGTACAACTACATTTTTTTATCTTAAAACAGTAATTACGGTGTCAGGTAACACTTACATTAATTATACCTGTATGAGGTACGCTACTTACTATACATGTATAGGAGGTAACTCATTACCTATACCTGTCTGTCAGGTACACTACATTACTATACTGTTCTAGGGGGTAACTACATAACTGTGAACTGTTGAAGGTGACTAATTACCTATACTGTATGTGAGGTAAACCGCATTCCTATACTGTTGTGAGGTACCTACATTACCTTATCATTTCTTTTACATTTTAGTCATTTTAGCAGACGCTCTTATCGCATGAGGCGCTTATCAGTGAGAGTGCATTACATTTTATTACATTTATTTTATCTAATAACTAGAGAAGAAGCGTAGAATCTACCCGGGAAACCTCCTAAGACCGGACGAGACTTATGTACAAATTGTGCGTCCGCCACGGGGCCTTGCCGGTTTTGCGGCAAGGCTGCGACAGAGCCTGGGCGTGAACCAGACGACTTCTGGTGGCGGCTAGCACTGCGTGCAGAGTGCTAGACCACTGCGCACCAGCGGGAAGCAATACCTGTACTGTCTGGGTTTAAACTACATTTACTATACTGCATGTGAGGGGTAAACCACATTCTATACCTGGTCTGGTGAGGGTAAAATGACAATACCAATATACTGTCTGAGAGTCAATACATTACATATACCTGTCTGTGAGGTAACCGCATTACTAACATGTCTGGGGTAATACATTACTATACGCTTGTCTGTGAAGGTAAACTGGCATTACCTACTAATACATGTAGAGGAAAAACCATTACTATAACTGTTGTGAGGTAACTACATTACTATACGTCTGAGGTAACTAGTGATAACATAATACGCTGTCTGTGAGGTACTAACTTCTAGACTGTAATCGTGAGGTAACTAATTACATAGTTATGCTATGTGGAGGTAAACTGCATTGCTACTAATGTCTGTCCGGTAAACTGATTACTATACTGGTATGTGAGGTTCAGATCTGCATTAGACTATCTGCATGTGCAGGATACCCATTACGTATCATGTCTTGTAGAAGGGTAACTGCATTACCGTAGTATCTGTGCTTGTGTAGGTAAACCTAATGTTTATCAGATATCTTGTCTGTCAGGTAAACGATTACCTAATACCTGTCTGTGTAGTAAACTAATCACTAATACTGACTGTGTGAGTAAACTACATTGGCCTCCTGTGTCAGACGGCAGCTCATCTGTTGCCTACAATTTCCAGCAGCACGCCACCTGTGAGGTATCATGTCATGCTTCTATAGTTCAGAGTCTGTTAAACTGCCTCCTTGTAATTGAGGCGCGAGGCGTGAGGCACCGGGCCCCCCAGCTTTCCAGAGGGACGATCTCTTCCGTGAGAACTAGCTGCAGGGACGTGTGGGATGAGGGACCGAGTTCGGCGTGGGGACCAGAGAGAGGAATGACGGAGAGAGTGATGTAAGGGATGGAGATGAAGAGAGATGGAAGTAGAAAAGGGATTGGAGAGAGAGTATGGATCCGAGAGGAAGAGTATGAGAGGTTAGAGAGTGATGGAGAAGAGGGGGGTGCGTAGGGGGTGGAGAGGATAGGATGGGGTAGAGATGGGACGAGAGAGAGATGGTGAGAGAGTGGAGTGTAGAGGGAATGGAGAGAGAGAGCAATGGTGAGAGAGGGATGGGGAGAGAAGGATGGAGAGAGAGAGATGGAGGAGAGAAGGAATGGAGGAGAGGAGATGGAGAGAGGGGGATGGAGAGAAGGGATGAGAGAGAGAGGGAGTGAAGAGAGAGGGTTGAGGAGAGAGCGGAGAGGAGGATGAGGGAACGAGAGAGAGAGGAGAGAGAGGGATAAACAGACGAGAGGGGCGATGGGTAGAAGAGAGAGGAGACAGAGAGAGACGAGAGAGAGGGAGGAGGAGGGCAGAGAGAGAGAGAGAGGAGGAGAAGAGAGGATGAGAGAGAGAGCAAGCAGAGAGGAGGAACGAGAGAGGAGAGAGGAGAGAGAGAGGATGGTGAGAGAGAGAGACGAGAGATGGGAGAGAGAGAAGAGAGAGGAGAGAGACGAGGGAGAGACTGGAGCAGAGAGACGAGAGACGAGCAGAGAGAGGCGAGCAGAAAGTAGGCGAGAGAGATGAGAGAGAAGAGACGAGAGAGGAGAGAGAGAGAGACGAGAGCGAGAGAGGAGAGAGAGGATGAGAACGAGAGAGATAGAGAGAGAGAGAGAGAGCAGAGAGAGAGAGAAGAGAAGAGGGGCGAGAGAGGGATCAATAATAGGAGCTATCTAGAAATTAGTCCATTGGCATCTAAATTGGTAGAGAATCAGAATCTGATTTCTATTAGAGTGGTGTGTGTGTGTTGTTGTGTGTGTGTGTGTTGTGTGTGTTGTTGTGTGTGTGTTGTGTGGTGTGTGTGTGTGGCTGTTTGTGTGTGTGCTGGTTGTGTGTGTGGCTTGGTGTGTGTGACTGTGTGTGTGTGTGGGCTGTGTTGGTGGCTGTGTGTGTGTGTTGTGTGTGTGTGTGTGTGTGTGTGTGGTGTGTGGTGTGTGTGGTCGTGTGTGTGTGTGTGTGTGTGCGTTGTGCGTGTGTGCGTGCGTGCGTGCGTGCGTGGCGTGCGTGCGTGCGTGGTGAGTGCGTAACGACGTGCCGTGCGCGTGCGTGCGTGCGTAGCGTGCGTGAGCGTGCGTGCGTCGCGTGCCGTGCGTGCGTGCGTGCCGTTGCGTGCGTGGGCGTGAGCGTGGTGTGTGTGTGGCTGTGTGTGTGTGGTGGCTGTGTGTTGTGTGGCTGTGTGTGTGTGGTGTGTGTGGCTGTGTTACCGTGCTTGAGCCCAGGTCCAACAGCGATTGTAGCTTTGCTGATCCCAGGAGAGAGACCCAGAGGAGGGGATGCGTAGGGTGCAGAGGGGAGGCATGCTAGGACACACACGTTGATTGAGTTCCTTTATGGAAGGCCATTTCTATTACATTGTATACATACACTACAAACATGATGTCCACTCAGTAGAGCCTGGTGACACAGCACTTCTACCTCACATTCATTTCTAGACAGATTGCTCCTCGGGCCTCGTTATTGGTCCATGTGGACTTAACAGTATTTCATGCATTGAAAAATAAGGAGCGCATGGTTACCTTTATTGAACCGTGGCACACCTTGATGAAATAAAGACTAGTGGCACACGCTTGATGAAATAAAGACTAGTGGCACACCATTGATAGAAAATAAAGACTAGTGGCACACCTTGATGAAAATAAAGACTAGTGGTACACCTTGATGAAATAAAGATTAGTGGACACCTTGATGACATAAAAGACTAGTGGCACACCTTGATGAAATAAAAGATCATCAGTGCCACTTGATTGACATAAAGACTAGTGGACACCTTGATGACATAAAGACTAGTTGGACACGTTGATGAAATAAAGAGCTAGTGGTAACCTTGATTGAAATAAGACTAGTCTGGGCACACCTTGATGAAATAAAGACTAGTGGCCACATTGATGAAAATAAAGACTAGTGGACACTTTGCAATGAATAAAGCTAGTGAAAGACTAGTGGCACACCTTGATGAAATAAAGACTAGTGGCACACCTTGATGAAATAAAGACTAGTGGCACACCTTGATGAAATAAAGACTAGTGCTGCACACCTACATTTTCTTAACGGCCCTGATCCATACTAAAAATAAAAAAAATTCTGTGACAAATTATTGTTTATTATGATGAATGTGTGTACCCCTTTTAGAGCGTCCTGTGAATACAGATAGATAGAAACGCAGCTCTGTTAATATGGGTCATTACTTTTGAACAGTTTGAGACAAGCGAGTTTCTACGTTTTAAAGCCATGCTCTGTTTGTCTCTGTGACAGAGGCCGTGGTACAGCTCAGCCTGATCTGACTTGCCTGTGCTAACGGTTCTCACAGTAAAATGATCCAAATGACTTTGCTCATGATGAGCACCATTCAAATAAATTATACAACTGTAACAACTGCCTGAAACAACGATAAAGATGTGTTCAATGTATAATGCTGGTTTTAGGAGACACTGGTGCTCCCAAATCTAATCAACCAGGTGTATAAGATGAGGGAACGTTTTGCAGCACACCTGTTGAAAACCATGATGAGAGAGAAAGACACAGGGAGAGACACATACAGAGAGAGACACAGAGACAGAGAGACATAAAGAGACAGAGAGAGACAGAGAGAGAGACACAGAGACACATACAGAAACAGAGAGAGACACAGAGAGAGTGACACAGAGACAGAGACAGAGAGACATACAGAGAGAGAGAGAGACAGAGAGAGAGACACAGAGACAGAGAGACATACAGAGAGAGAGAGACAGAGAGAGAGACATAAAGAGATGGAGAGAGACAGACAGAGAGACACAGAGACAGAGAGTGACACAGAGACAGAGAGACATAAAGAGACAGAGAGAGACATAAAGAGAGAGAGAGAGACAGAGAGAGAGAGAGAGAGGAGACAGAGAGAGTGACACAGAGACAGAGAGACATAAAGAGACAGAGAGAGACATAAAGAGAGAGAGAGAGACAGAGAGAGAGAGAGAGAGAGGAGACAGAGAGAGAGACACAGAGACACATACAGAAACAGAGAGAGACACAGAGAGAGTGACAGAGACAGAGAGACAAAGAGAGACAAAGAGAGAGTGACACAGAGACAGAGACAGAGAGACATACAGAAAGAGAGAGAGACATACATAGACAGAGAGAGACACACAGAGACAGAGACTGTCCTCCTCTTACCTGTCCCCATGTGTCCTGGTGGGAGTTGCTGTAGAATACCCATAGTGCCGTTGGGCAAAGCGGGGCTGCCAAGGGACGGCAGCAAGGGCATGGGCATCGTTGGCATGGAAACCATGGGGGCCATGCCTGTAGCTGTTGGGATCATGGGGGTGAGGCCGCTCATAGGTGTCATGGGTGAGAGGTTAGGGGTCATGGGGATGGGGGTGAGCATGGCGATGCCTCCGGGCATCATAGAAATGTTTGGCACGGAACTCATTCCTGGAGAGACACACAACATTAAAGAGTCAAAATAAATATTAAGATAAACCATCTACAGACATATTGAGAACAGAAGAGAAGTCTATGTATGTGTGTCTGTTTTAAAGTACCGTAGCGCGAGGCGGACATGGCGTCTGTAGAGGAGGGGTTAGGGGCGGGCACTGGCGGCTGCTTCATGATGATTGGTAAAGTTGAGAGAAGGGGCGTGCCCTGCAGTTTGAGCTTAATGAGCTTCATAGAGACGGAGAACTCCAACCTGTCCATCTTCCCGTCCTTACTCATGTCAGCCAGCGCCCTGGGGGTCAGAGAGGGTCATTACTATGGAATATCCTCACATGGGGCACAAACCCTGTCCATCTCCCCGTCCTTACTCATGTCAGCCAGCGCCCTGGGGGTCAGAGAGGGGTCATTTACTTGGAATATCCTCACATGGGGCACCAAACCCTGTCCATCTCCCCGTCCTTACTCATGTTAGCCAGCGCCTGTGGGGGTCAGAGAGGGGTCATTACTATGGAATATCCTCACATGGGGCACAAACTCCTGTCCATCTCCCCCGTCCTTTACTCATGTCAGCCAGCGCCCTGGGGGTCAGAGAGGGGTCATTACTATGGAATGATTCTACATGGGCACAAACCCTGTCCATCTCCCCGTCTTACTCATGTCAGCCAGCGCCCTGGGGGCAGAGAGGGGTCATTACTATGGAATATCTCACATGTGGACAAAACCTGTCTTCTTCCCTGTCGTTATCATGTCAGCAGCGCCTGGGGGTCAGAGAGAGGGTTTACGTATGGGATATATCCTCACATGCGGGCACAACTCGTCCATCTTCCCCGTCCTTTATTGTCAGCAGCGCCCTGGGGGTCAGAGAGAGGGGTCATTATATGGATATCCTCACATGGGCGAACAAACCCTGTCCGATCTCCCGTCTAGACTCGATGTCAGGCCAGCGCCTGCGGGGTCAGCAGAGGGGTCTATTATATGAATATCCTCACATCGGGGCACAAACCCTGTCCATCTCCCGTCCTTACTCATGTCAGCCAGGCTGGGGCGTCAGAGAGGGGTCATTCACTCATGGCGAATCTCGCACATGGGGCACAAACTGTATCTCCCCGTCCTTATCATGTAGCCAGCGTCCTGGCGGTCAGAGAGGGGTATACTAATGGAATAAATCCTCCTGGGGCACAAACCTGTCATCTTCCGTTTACTCATGTCAGCTCAGCGTCTGGGGGTAGAGAGGGGTCATTACTATGGAATATCTCACATGGGGGCAGCAACCCTGTCCTCTCCCCCGTCTTGACTCATTAGCCAGCGCCTGGGGGGTAGAGAGGGAGTGCTTACTATGGAATATCCTCACATGGGAAACTGG
>NC_036843.1:28021538-28027300 GCF_002910315.2 Salvelinus sp. IW2-2015 | reverse complement strand
TATTGTGTGTGTTGTGTGTTGGGTGGTGTGGGTTGTGTGTGTGTGTGTGTGTGTGTGTGTGTGTGTGTGTGTGTGTGTAATGTGAATAAAGTTCACGTTTAGCATTTTATATATTTTCCCTTTCTGTAATACACAATCTGCCAGTGTTCTGTGAGTGCAAGGTGCGGGTAGAATGTTACGGATTGTTGTCAAATATGTTGATAGTGTTTGACACCAGACTGGAGGCGCAAGGGCCGAGGACACACTGATTATTACTGTATTCTGTGACAGTGTGTGATTCAGTAGCGGACTTCCTAAATGCCTCTCATCTGGCGTTTACGTGTTTTTCTGTCTGATTAGTATGTTAAAACCCCCTAGAGTTCAACGTCGGTCTGTTGAAGCCAGAGATGGGGTTTTTTGTATCTATCCACCGCATCTGCCTATGGCAGCCGTCCGCATCTGCGGAATCGGTCTGTAGCGTCCGAACAGTTAATATGAAAAGGTGAGACTCTCACGAACGCAAACATTTGGGTTGTTTTGCGTCTGAAGGAAGCCCGGTGACAGTCTGAAAAATGGACAGAAGTATACAATGTCTTCAGTGATTAGAGCTGTAAGTCTTTCTGGGGAAATCTCTAAGAGCTTTACACACCTGGATTGTTCAACATTCTTATCAAAATTCTTCACACTCTGTTAAATTGGTTGTCTGTCATCGTTTGACAACCATTTTCAGGTCTTGCCATAGATCTTGGAGTCGATTTAATTCAAAAGTGTAACTCGGCGACTCTTCTTGACTGTCTTCTTGGTAAGAAAATCCAGTGTATATTTGGCCTTGTGTTTTAGGTTATTGTCCTACTGAAAGGTGAATTCTTCTCCCAGTGTCTGGTGGAAAGCCGACTGATTTTGCCTGTACTTAGCTCCATTCTGTTTCTTTTTTATCCTGAAAAACTCCCCAGTCCTTAATGATTACAAGCATACCCATAACATGATGCAGCCATATCTATGCTTGAAAATAAGGAGAGTGGTACTCAGTGATGTGTTGTATTGGATTTGCCCCAAACATAACACTTTGTATTCAGGACAAAAAGGTCATTTCTTTGCCACATTTTTTGCAGTTTTACTTTAGTGCATTGTTGCAAACAGGATGCATGTTTTGGAATATTTTTATTCTGTACAGGGTTCCTTATTTTCACTATGTCATTTAGGTTAGTATTGTGGAGTAACTACAATGTTGTTGATCCATCCTCAGTGTTCTCCTATCACAGCCATTAAACTCTGCAACTGTTTTAAAGTCACCATTGGCCTCATGGTGTAATGCCTAAATGGTTTCCTTCCTCTCCGGAAACTGAGTTAGGAAGGACGCCTGTATCTTTGTAGTGACTGGGTGTATTGATACACCATCCAAAGTGTAATTAATAACTTCACCATGCTCAAAGGGATATTCAATGTCTACTTAAAAAAAAATCTGTATCTACCAATAGGTGCCCTTCTTTGTGAGGCAATGGAATACCTCCCTGGTCTTTGTGGTTGAATCTGTGTTTGAAATTCACTGCTCGACTGAGGGACCCTACAGATAATTGTATGTGTGGGGTATAGAGATGAGGTAGTAATTCAAAAATCATGTTAAACACTATTACTGCACACAAAGTGACTTGTTAAGCACATTTTACCCATTCACTTATTTAGGCCACAACAAAAGGATTGAATAACTGTTGACTCAAGACATTTTAGCTTTTCATTTTGTATTAATTTGTAAAAGTTTTGAAAAACATAATTCCACTTTGACATTACTGGGTATTGTGTGTGACAATGTAATCCATTACTGGCCAGTGACAATGTAATCCATTCTATATTCAGGAAGTGACAAAATGTAAAGTCAAGGGGTGTGAATACTTTCTGAAGGCCCTGTATATGGAAGTAGTTTATCGGCAAAATAAATTGGTTAAATATGGGTAACAAATAATAATAAAAATAACCCTGGTCTTTCTTATATCTCTCAGATACAGGACAGACACTTTAAATCAAACTTTATTCTCTGATATATGTTTTGACCATCTGTTTTTCCATGTATGAATCTGGTATCCAATGTGTTTATTTGTGCTAATAGCAGTAAGGCCAAATTCAATGGTTTTGTCTCTAATGTCTTTTTCGTTATGTCCGACCACAGTAAGACTAGCTGTCGCCATTAGCTAATGGAGATCCTTATAAATCAAATCAAATGTTTCATCAAAATCAAATAGCTAAAGAGAGAGTTTCCTGCAGTAGGTTTCGCCTGTTAATCCAGGCTAATTTCACATCGTTAGCTTCAGGATTGAAGCAGGAAGACCAATAACAAGAGGACGTAGAGGTTATATAACCACTAATGTAGGCATCAGGGAGGGAAGGTAGTTAGATACAACAGCACTGTATCAGGGAGGGAGGTAGTTAGATACAACAGCACTGTATCAGGGAGGAGGTAGTTAGATACAACAGCACTGTATCAGGGAGGTAGTTAGATACAAAAGACAGTATCAGGGAGGGAGGTAGTTAGATACAACAGAGACAGTATAGGGAGGGAGGTAGTTAGATACAACAGAACAGTATCAGGGAGGGAGGTAGTTAGATACAACAGCACTGTATCAGGGAGGGAGGTAGTTAGATACAAAGCAAGTATCAGGGGAGGAGGTAGTTAGATACAACAGAACAGTATCAGGGAGGGAGGTAGTAGATACACACGAACAGTATCAGGGAGGGAGGTAGTTAGATACAACAGCACTGTATCAGGGGGGTAGTTAGATACAACGAACAGTATCAGGGAGGGAGTTAGATACAACATCACTGTATCAGGGAGGGAGGTAGTTAGATACAACAGAACAGTATCAGGGAGGGAGGTAGTTAGATACAACAGCACTGTATCAGGGAGGTAGTTAGATACAACAGAACAGTATCAGGGAGGGGGTAGTTAGATACAACAGCACTGTATCAGGAGGAGGTAGTTATAGCACAACAGAACAGTATCAGGGAGGAGGTAGTTAGATACAAAGAACAGTATCAGGGGAGGAGGTAGTTAGATACAACAGCACTGGTATCAGGGAGGGTAGTTAGATACAACAGAAACAGTATCAGGGAGGGAGGTAGTTAGATATCAACAGAACAGTATCAGGGAGGGAGGTAGTTAGATACAACAGCACTGTATCAGGGAGGTAGTTAGATCAACAGAACAGTATCAGGGAGGTAGTTAGTTAGATACAACAGCACTGTATCAGGGAGGCAGTTAGTTAGATCAACAGCACAGTATCAGGGAGGGAGGTAGTTAGATACAACAGCACTGTATCAGGGAGGGAGTAGTTAGATACAACAGCACTGTATCAGGGAGGTAGTTAGATACAACAGAACAGTATCAGGGAGGGGGTAGTTAGATACAACAGAACAGTATCAGGGAGGGAGGTAGTTAGATACAACAGAACAGTATCAGGGAGGGAGTAGTTAGATACAACAGCACTGTATCAGGAGGGAGGTAGTTAGATACAACAGCACGTATCAGGGAGGGAGGTAGTTAGATACAACAGCACTGTATCAGGGAGGCAGTTAGTTAGATACAACAGCACAGTATCAGGGAGGGAGGTAGTTAGAACAACAGCACTGTATCAGGGAGGGAGGTAGTTAGATAAACAGCACTGTATCGGGAGGTAGTTAGATACAACAGAACAGTATCAGGAGGGAGGTAGTTAGATACAACAGAACAGTATCAGGGGGAGGTAGTTGATACAACAGAACTGTATCAGGGAGGTAGTTAGTTAGATCAACAGCACTGTATCAGGGGGTAGTTAGATACAACAGAACAGTATCAGGGAGGGAGGTAGTTGAATACAACAGCACTGTATCAGGGAGGAGGTAGTTAGATACAACAAACAATAGGTACAGTAGATACAGTAGTATAACAGACTCAGGTACAGTAGACAGTAGATCAGCAGTATAACAGACTCAGGTACAGTAGACAGTAGATACACGTATAACAGACTCAGGTACAGTAGACAGTAGATACAACAGTATAACAGACTCAGGTACAGTAGACGTAGATACAGCAGTATAAACAGACTCAGGTACAGTAGACAGTAGATACAACAGTATAACAGACTCAGGTACAGTAGACAGTAGATACAGCAGTATAACAGACTCAGGTACAGTAGACAGTAGATACAGCAGTATAACAGACTCAGGTACAGTAGACAGTAGATACAGCAGTATAAACAGACTCAGGTACAGTAGACAGTAGATACAGCAGTATAACGGACTCAGGTACAGTAGACAGTAGATACAGATATAACAGCCTCAGGTACAGTAGACAGTAGATACAGCGTATAACGGACTCAGGTACAGTAGACAGTAGATACAGCAGTATAACAGACTCAGGTACAGTAGACAGTAGATCACAGCAGTAGAACAGACTCAGGTACAGTAGACAGTAGATACACAGTATAAACAGACTCAGGTACAGTAGACAGTAGATACAGCAGTATAACAGACTCAGGTACAGTAGACAGTAGATACAGCAGTAATAACAGACTCAGGTACAGTAGACAGTAGATACAGCAGTTAACAGACTCAGGTACAGTAGACAGTAGATACGCAGTATAACGGACTCAGGTACAGTAGACAGTAGAAAGCAGTATAACAGACTCAGGTACAGTAGACAGTAGATACAGCAGTAGAACAGACTCAGGTACAGTAGATACAACAGTAGAACAGACTCAGGTACAGTAGACAGTAGATACAGCAGTATAACAGACTCAGGTACAGTAGACAGTAGATACATCAGTAGAACAGACTCAGGTACAGTAGACAGTAGATACAACAGTATACAGACTCAGGTAAGTAGAACAGTAGATACAACAGTATAACAGACTCAGGTACAGTAGACAGCAGTAGAACAGACTCAGGTACAGTAGACAGTAGATACAGCAGTATAACAGACTCAGGTACAGTAGACAGTAGATACAACAGTAGAACAGACTCAGGTACAAGTAGACAGTAGATACAGCAGTATAACAGACTCAGGTACAGTAGACAGTAGACAGCAGTATAACAGACTCAGGTACAGTAGACAGTAGATACAACAGTATAAACAGACTCAGGTACAGTAGACAGTAGATACAACAGTATAACAGACTCAGGTACAGTAGACAGTAGATACAGCAGTATAACAGACTCAGGTACAGTAGACAGTAGATCAGCAGTATAACAGACTCAGGTACATAGACAGTAGACAGCAGTATAACAGCTCAGGTACAGTAGACAGTAGATACAACAGTATAACAGACTCAGGTACAGTAGATACAGCAGTATAACAGACTCAGGTACAGTAGACAGTAGACAGCAGTAGAACAGACTCAGGTACAGTAGACAGTAGATACAACAGTATAACAGACTCAGGTACAGTAGACAGTAGATACAACAGTATAACAGACTCAGGTACAGTAGACAGTAGATACAGCAGTATAACAGACTCAGGTACAGTAGACAGTAGATACAACAGTATAACAGACTCAGGTACAGTAGACAGTAGATACAACAGTATAACAGACTCAGGTACAGTAGACAGTAGATACAACAGTATAAACAGACTCAGGTACAGTAGACAGTAGATACAACAGTATAACAGACTCAGGTACAGTAGAACAGTAGATACAGCAGTAGAACAGACTCAGGTACAGTAGACAGCAGTAGAAACAGACTCAGGTACAGTAGACAGTAGATACAGCAGTAGAAACAGACTCAGGTACAGTAGACAGTAGATACAACAGTAG
>NC_036843.1:27984222-28018654 GCF_002910315.2 Salvelinus sp. IW2-2015 | reverse complement strand
AGCTACAATGAAATCCCCCCCCCCTCCAGCTTAGACTGTTAAGATTAAGGTTAATAATATTATAATACTCTGTTGAGCAGCTTGTGAAATCTTTTAAAATGACCTTATTAACGACTGCTCTCCTTATTCACCGTGGAAATCCTATTACAGTGTGTGTGGTGTGTGTGTGTGTGTGTGTGTGTGTGTGTGTGTGTGTGTGTGTGTGTGTGTGTGTGTGTGTGTGTGTGTGTGTGTGTGTGTGTGTGTGTGTGTGTGTGTGTTGTGTGTGTGTGTTCACCATATCTCTGCTAAAACCGAGGAGGAAGACCCGACTGCAGAAGAACTTCCTGCCTGCTCCCCTGGAGAGAGAGAACGAGAGAGAGAGAGAGAGAACGAGATGAGAAGAGAACGAGAGAGAGAGAGTGAACGAGAGAGAACGAGAGAGAGAGCAAGAGAGCAGAGAACGAGAGAGAAAGAACGAGAGAAGAACGAGAGAGAGAAGAACGAGAGAGAGAGAACGAGAGAGAAGCACGAGAGAGAACGAGAGCGAGAGAACAAGAGAAAGAGCAAAGAGAGAGAGAGAGCAAGAGAGAAAGAGCGAGAACAAAACAGAAAAGACATCCCAGTAGGAGAGATGGGGGAGAAAACCGTAGTAAAACATACAGTATAACAGACTCAGGTACAGTAGACAGTAGATACAACAGTATAACAGACTCAGGTACAGTAGACAGTAGATACAGCAGTAGAACAGACTCAGGTACAGTAGACAGCAGATACAACAGTATAACAGACTCAGGTACAGTAGACAGCAGATACAGGAGCTGGATAGTGAGATACAGAGACAGAGTGGTGCTGCAGTGAACAGCACAGTGAGCTATAACCTTCTCCTGCAGCGAGGACAGTCTGGAGGGGGGAGACTCAGCACAAAATGATAATACAGCTGAATGTGCCATTGAGGGAGAGCGGGAAAACGACCGAACACACGCACGCACGCACGCACGCACGCACGCACGCACGCACGCACGCACGCACGCACGCACGCACGCACGCACGCACGCACGCACGCACACACTAATAAAGCCGTGGTCTTACCATTCATGGCTGCAGGTGGCAGAGGGGGCGCCTCCCGTTCTTCTACTCAGCCGGCTAGCTTGCAGTCATCTGCAAAAAACACACACCCACACTAGTGTCCAAGCACACAAACACACAGAGCAAAACGTCCTCTCATTAATAATGAAGGGAGGGCAGAGCACTGCTCACCCCAACTCTGGCAGAGAGAGGGAGGGCTAAGAGGGAGGGAGGACTAAGAGAGAGATAAAGGGAGAGAGATAAAGGGAGAGGAGCAGCTTCTCAGTTTCTCATTGGTCAGCAGGTTAACAGTGTTTCTCCTGTTGCCCTTAGAGTCACACACAGAGACCCCAGGGCCCAACTCTACTGCTACAGACACCAGGGCCACGTCCCAACTCTACTGCTACAGACACCAGGGCCACGTCCCAACTCTACTGCTACAGAGACACCAGGGCCACGTCCCAACTCCACGGCTACAGAGACACCAGGGCCACGTCCCAACTCCACTGCTACAGATACACCAGGGCCATGTCCCAACTCTACTGCTACAGAGACACCAGGGCCACGTCCCAACTCTACTGCTCCATAGCTTCCTCTCCTTGTTCTCTCACTGCCCTCAATCCCACAAAGTCTAGTGGTTAGGATTCGGCACTCTCACCGCCGTGGCCCGGGTTCGATTGCTGATCAGGGAACTTTATGTGGCTCCCGAGTGGTGCAGCGGTCTAAGGCACTACATCTCAGTGCTAGAGGCTTCACTATAGTACCTGGCTCGAATCCAGGCTGTATCACATCCGGCCGTGATTGGGTGTCCCATAAGGCGGCGCACAATTGCCCCAGCGTCGTCCGGGTTTGTCCGGGGTAGGCCGTCATTGTAAATAAGAATTTGTTCTTATTGAACTGACTTGCCTAGTTAAATAAAGGTTACATAAAAAATCCCCTTGTTCTCCCCAGCTACAGCAGGATAATGTAACCTGTAAAAGAGCTGCTGCCAAACTCAAACACAATATTAACCGACATGAACAAGCCAGCAGCCATTATAGTGGTTACAGTGGTCAGGAGAACGCATGGCAGACTGGTCTACTATACAGATCAATTACAATTAACAGGAAAAACGTAGAAAACACTGTGTGTGTGTGTGTGTGTGTGTGTGTGTGTGTGTGTGTGTGTGGTGTGTGTGTGTTGTGTGTGTGTGTGTGTGTGTGTGTGTGTGTGTGTGTGTGTGTGTGTGTGTGTGTGTGTGTGTGTGTGTGTGTGTGTGTGTGTGTGTGTGTGTGTGTGTGTGGTGTGTGGTGTGTGTTCTACTAACATGGACATTCTTTACATTACTGAGAAGAAACCCTGAATGACAACACCAGGTTGTCAACTGACTGTCTGTCTGTCTGTCTGTCTGTCTGCCTGTCTGTCTGTCTGCCTGTCTGTCTGTCTGTCTGTCTGTCTGTCTGCCTGTCTGCCTGTCTGCCTGTCTGCCTGCCCCCACAGGTGAATGGCAAGTAGAGGTGTGTAGAGGTGTGTGTGAAGTAGAGGTGTTTGTGAAGAAAGGTGTATGTAATAACCATAGCACCTTCCCAACCCGTTAACAGTGGTCAACACTACAACACTGAGGAAAAGAAAAGTACTGGGAAAGTGCAGAGAAAAGGACAGGGCACGTGAGTTATGTCTAGAGGTCGACCGATTATGATTTTTCAATACCGATACCGATTATTGGAGGACCAAAAAAAGCCGATACCGATTAATTGGCAGATTTTTATATATATATTTGTAATGACAATTACAACAATACTGAATGAACAATGAACAGTTTTATTTTAATATAATACATCAATAAAATCAATTTAGTCTCAAATAATTAAACATGTTCAATTTGGTATAAATAATGCAAAAACAAAGTGTTGGAGAAGAAAGTAAAAGTGCAATATGTGCCATGTAAGAAAGCTAACGTTTAAGTTTCTTGCTCAGAACATGAGAACATATGAAAGCTGGTGGTTCCTTTTAACATGAGTCTTCAATATTCCCAGGTAAGAAGTTTTAGGTTGTAGTTATTATAGGACTATTTATCTCTATACCATTTGTATTTCATATACCTTTGACTATTGGATGTTCTAATAGGTACTTTAGTATTGCCAGCCTAATCTCGGGAGTTGATAGGCTTGAAGCATTGCGAAGAGCTGCTGGCAAACGCAGTAAAGTGCTGTTTGAATGAATGCTTACGAGCCTCCTGCTGCCTACCACCGCTCAGTCAGACTGCTCTATCAAATCATAGGCTTAATTATAATATAATAACACACAGAAATACGAGCCTTAGGTCATTAATATGGTCAAATCCGGAAACTATCATTTCGAAAACAAAACGTTTATTCTATCAGTGAAATACAGAACCGTTCCGTATTTTATCTAACGGGTGGCATCCATAAGTCTAAATATTGCTGTTACATTGCACAACCTTCAATGTTATGTCATAATTACGTAAAATTCTGGCAAATTAGTTCGCAACAAGCCAGGCGGCCGAAACTGTTGCATATACCCTAACTCTGCGTGCAAGAGAAGTGACACAATTTCCCTAGTTAATATTGCCTGCTAACATGAATTTCTTTTAACTAAATATGCAGGTTTAAAAATATATTCTTCTGTGTATTGATTTTAAGAAAGGCATTGATGTTTATGGTTAGGTACATTCGTGCAACGACAGTGCTTTTTTTCACGAATGCACTTCTTAAATCATCCGTTTGGTGAAGTAGGCTGTGATTCAATGATAAATTAACAGGCATCGATTAAATGCAACGCAGGACAAGCTAGATAAACTAGTAATATCATCAACCATGTGTAGTTAACTTGTGATTATGTTAAGAATTATTGTTTTTTTATAAGATACATTTAATGCTAGCTAGCACCTTACCTTGGCTCCTTGCTGCACTCGCATAACAGGTAGTCAGCTTGCCACGCAGTCTCCTCGTGGAGTGCAATGTAATCGGCCATGATCGGTGTACAAAAATGCCGATTACCGATTGTTATGAAAACTTTAAATCGGCCCTAATTAAATCGGTTTAAATTAAATTATTAATTAAATTAAATTAAATTAACAAACCCAACTTGATCTTGACAGCATTATTATCCTTGCTTAACAAACCCAACTTCATCTTGACAGCATTATTATCCTTGCTTAACAAACCCAACTTCATCTTGACAGCATTATTATCCTTGCTTAACAAACCCAACTTCATCCTGACAGCATTATTATCCTTGCTTAACAAACCCAACTTCATCCTGACAGCATTATTATCCTTGCTTAACAAACCCAACTTCATTACGTAAAAGTAGATTTTGATGCCCAGCAGACTACGAAAAAAAGCAACGTTGATTGGATAAAGTTTATATGATAGCCATAACTGAGTCCATGGTGTTAATTATCTCATCACTTAGTTAAGCACAAAGCACGATCTGGTGTATCAGGCGGTGTACTGATCTCACCGGCGGTGAAAGAGCCGATAGGTGGGCAGACAAACCCTGTACCCCCGTTAGCAGCTCTGAATAACAAGATGACGCTGACAGACATGGTCACCCTGTTCCTAACTCCTAGACAACTTTGGAGTACTTTTTGTTGTTGTTGGTGTTCATGCCTAAATTATTTGCCAAAAAATTACTTTTGGATATTAGATCGGCGGTTGCTCAGCAGCATTACGACCAGGAATTAAACTTTCCTGAATTGGATCGTTTGTTCGCAATTCAACGTCTCAGACATTCAGAAAGTATTCATACCCCCGGACTTATTCCACACTTTGTTACATACTGAATTCAAAAATGTACACACAATAACCCACAACGACAAAAGTGAAAACATGTTTTTCGACATTTTTGCAAATGTTTTGAAAAATGAAATACTTAAATATCTAATTTACATAAGTACTCATGCCACTGAGTCAATACATGTTAGAATCACCTTTGGTAGTGATTTGAGCTGTGAGTCTTTCTGGTTAAGTCTAAGAGCTTTGCACACCTGGATTGTACAATATTTGCACATCATTATTTTAAAAATTATTCAAGCTCTGTCAAGATGGTTGTTGATCATTGCTAGACAGCCATTTTCAAGTCTTTCCATAGTCAAAACTGTAACTAGGCCACTCAGGAACATTCAATGTCATCTTGGTAAGCAACTCCAGTGTATATTTGGCCTTGTGTTTTAGGTTATTGTACTGATGAAAGGTGAATTCATGTCCCAGTATTTGTTGGAAAGCAGGCTGAACCAGGTTTTCATCAAGGATTTTGCCTGTTCTTTGCTCTATTCCGTTTCTTTTTATCCTAAAAAACTCCCAAGTCCTTGCCGATGACAAGCATACCCATAACCTGATGCAGCCACCACAATGCTTGGTGGTACTCAGTAATGTGTTGTGTTTGCTCCTAACATAACACTTTCAATTCAGGACATTAAGTTAATTTCTTTCCCACATTTTTTGGCAGTTTTACTTTAGTGCCTTATTGCAAACAGGATGGATGTTTTGGATTTTTTGTATTCTGTACAGGTTTCCTTCTCTTCACTCTGTCATTTAGGTTAGTATTGTGGAGTAACTACAAATGGTGTTGATCCATCCTCAGGTTCTCCTATCACAGCCATTGAAGTCTGTAACTGTTTTAAAGTCACCATTGGCCTCATGGTGAAATCCCTAAGTGGTTTCCTTCCTCTCCGGCAACTGAGTTAGGAATGACGCCTGTATCTGTGTAGTAGCTGGGTGTATTGATACACCATCCAAAGTGTAATTAATAACTTCACAATACTCAAGTGGCTATTCAATGTCTGCTTTTTTACCCATCTACCAATAGGTGCCCTTCTGTGCAAGGCATTGGAAAACCTCCCTGTGGTTGAATCTGTGTTTGAAATTCACTGCTGGACTGAGAGATTGTGTGGGGCACAGAAACGAGGTAGTTATTCAACAATCATGTTAAATGCTGTCATTGCACACAGAGTGAGTCCATGAAACTGATTATGTCACTTTTTAAGCACATTTTTACTCCTGAAGAATTGCCATAACAAAGGGGTTGAATACTTATTGGCACAAGACATTTCAGCTTTAAATTTTTTATAAAATGTGTTAAAATTCCTAAAAACAAAATTGCACTTTGAAATTATGGGGTAGTGTGTGTAGGACAGAGACACAGAATATTAATTTAATCCATTTTAAATTCAGGCTGTAACACAACACAATGTGGAAAAAGTCCCTGGGGGGTGAATACTTTCTGAAGACACTGTATGTGGCAGGGACTCCAGAAAATCAGACTATAAAGGCAAAAACCTGCCACGGCGCCGACACCAACGCCTTGCTCTCGGATAAACACCTCCGCCCGCTTCTAGGAAAACACAGTGCCGCCGACGTGGGCCACCACCGCTCACGAGGACTGTCTGCTCGCGAGGACTGTCTGCTCGCGAGGACTGTCTGCTCGCGAGGACTGTCTGCTCTCGTTCTCCGTGGCCGACACAAGTAAAACATTTAAGCATGTTAACCCTTGCAAGACTGCCGGCCCAGACGGCATCCCTAGCCGCGTCCTTAAGAGCTTGTGCAGACCAGCTGGCTGGAGTGTTTACGGATATATTCAATCTCTCCCTTTCCCAGTCTGTCGTCCCCTCTCGTTTCAAGATGGCTACCATTGTTCCTGTACCCAAGAATGTGAAAGTAACTGAACTAAATGACTATTGCCCCACAGCACTCACTTCTGTGATCATGAAGTGCTTTGAGAGACTAGTCAAGGATCATATCACCTCCATCTTACCCGACACCCTAGACCACGCCTCAAACTCATTCCACGGAGGACCGAATGTCTGGGGGTTTTTGCTCCACCCTTGTACTTGATTGAATTAAAGTCACTAATTAGTAAGGAACTCCCCTCACCTGGTTGTCTAGGTCTTAAGAAGGCCCTCCATGGAATGAGTTTGACACCCCTGCCCTAGATCTACAACAATTTACATACCGCCCCAACAGATTAATGGATGTAGGAATCTCACTGCCTATCCCACCTGGACAAGAGAAATACCTATGTAAGAATGCTGTTCATCAACTACAGCTCAGCCTTCAACACCATAGTGCCTTCCAAGCTCATCACTAAGCTCGGGGGCCTTGGGTCTGAACCCCGCCCTGTGCAACAGGGTCACGGACTTCCTGACGGGCCGACTCCAGGTACTGAAGGAAGGCAACAACACCTCCACCACACTGATCATCACCACAGGGGCCCCACAAGGGTGCGTGCTCAGCCCCCTCCTGTACTCCCTGTTCACCCATGACAACGTGACCATGCACGCCTCAAACTCAATCATCAAGTTTTCAGGTAACAGAGGTAGGCCTGATTACCAACAACAACGAGACAGCCTACAGGAAGGAGGTGAGTGCCCTGGTGGCGTGGTGCCAGGAAAATAACCACTCCCTCAACGTCAACAAAACAAAGTAGCTGATCAAGGTCTTCAGGAGAAAGCACGTCCCCGACCACATGAGTGGAGAGGGTGAAAAGCTTCAAGTTCCTCAGTGTGCATATAAAATAGCGGACCCAGATAAGCCAAGAGAGGTGATAGGTTGGAATGAAGAGGACACACGATTGTAGAAAAACAATACTTGAATTTATTACAGATACAGGGTTTCAGGATACAAGGCTTGTCTCAAACAGTCCATAGCAGCAACATTCAGGACACGAAAACTCACAAAAATGACAGATGATGGCGAGTCTAAAGCTCAGTCCCTCAATAGGGTTCCTACTGCAGCTAAGACTGGGCCTAAATGGTAAACAGCATAACTAGGGGATTACCCCTTTTCCAGCTCTAAACAGAGTCCAACTCCCCTTACTGGGACTAAATACCAGAACAGCCAAAATCAACTGCCAGTACAACAACAAACTGCTATGGAGCACATTGTAAAATGGTGTTCAACTCTCAGCTGAAAGAAAAGGAAAACATTTATCCCCTTTGATCCTCAACCCCACCCACACTTATTAACCAATGAGAATCAGCATTTAATTATAATAACTTTACTTGTTAATTAGACCAGGTAACACTATGGAAAACATGATTCGTTAATTGCATTCATTAGTTTAAAATTACCATATTTAGTCATGTACAATTTAGTTTAAAAGGCAGAGCTACATCAAATAGAACATGATTCATGTACAACTTAGTTTAAAAGGCAGAGCGACATCAGATAGAACATGATTCATGTACAACTTAGTTTAAAAGGCAGAGCTACATCAAATAGAACATGATTCATGTACAACTTAGTTTAAAAGGCAGAGCTACNACAACTTAGTTTAAAAGGCAGAGCTACATCAAATAGAACATGATTCATGTACAACTTAGTTTAAAAGGCAGAGCTACATCAAATAGAACATGATTAGAACTACTAATGAGGGAGACTGAACGTGTGGCTGAACTACATGCTAATTATCTAACACACCACACCTGGCTTAAACCTGAGCAACCAAGTCTGTAGAAAACAACAAAGGTCAGGAACACCTAAACTGGTAGATAGCCACGGACTTGTGCACTTTATCCAAACCACACATGTATATACTTTGAAGCATTTAAAGATAATATGAACGTCCATTTTAAAATGGTGATGAGGCCAGACTAAGGCTGCCTCATCACAGTGCACATCACTGACAACCTGAAAATGGTCCACCCACACAGATAGTGTGGTGAAGGTGCAACATTGCGCCTCTTCAACACAAGGAGGTTGAAGAAGTTTGGCTTGGCCCCTAAGACCCTCAGGAACTACTACAGATGCACCATTGAGAGCATCCTGTCGACCTGTATCACCGTCCGCAACAGCCGGGCTCTAAAGAGGGTGGTGAGTCACCGGGGGGACACTGCCTGCCCTCCAGGACATCTACAGCACCCGGTGTCACAGGAAGGCCAAGAAGATCATCAAGGACCTCAGTCACCCGAGCCACGACCTGTTCACCCCTATATCATCTACAAGGCGGAGACAGTACAGGTGCATCAAAGCTGAGACCGAGAGACTGAAACACAGCTTCTATCTCCAGGCCATCAGACTGTTAAATAGTTATCATCAGCCAGCCTCCACCCAGTACCCTGCCCTGAACATTAGTCACTGTTACTAGCCGGCTACCACCTGGTACTCTACCCGGCACCTTACAGACTGCTGCCCTATGTACATAGAGTCAATGAGCAATAGTCACTTTAATAATGTTTGCATACTGTTTTACCGACTTCATATGTAAATACTGTATTCTAGTCAAGGCTAAATAACTACTGCTGTTCACACCTTTTCTATTCATACACTGTCCATAGTGTCTATACACACCATCATATACATTTACAGTGTATTTACACTGAACAAAAAATATAAAATGCAACACAAAGTGTTGGTCCCATGTTTCATGAGCTGAAATAAAAGAATCCAGAAATGTTCCATACGCACAGAAAAAGGTTTATTTCTCTCAAATGTTGTGCACTAATTTGTTTACATCCCTGTTAGTGAGCATTTCTCATTTGCCAAAATAATCCATCCACTTGACAGGTGTGGCATAACAACAAGCTGATTAAACAGGATGATCATTACACAGGTGCACCTTGTTCTGGGGACAATAAAAGGCCACTCTAAAATGTGCAGATGTCACTCAACACAATGCCACAGATGTCTCAATTTTGAGGGAGCAAGAAATTGGCATGTTGACTGCAGGAATGTCCACCAGAGCGGTTGCCAGCAAATGTAATGTTAATTTCTCTACCATAACGCCTCAAATGTCGTTTTAGAGTATTTGTATTATGTCCTACCGGCCTCACAACCAAAGCCAACTAGCACTCAAAAAATAAGTATATGGATTCTGCACTGACCACATCTTGTGTTGAAAAGGAGAGAATACCGCTACAGAGAGAACAGAGTGACAACTCTGGGCCTGTAGAGATGACATCATCAGAACACCAGTTAACCCTGTCATCATTCTCTGTGGGAGTTCTACTCTACCAACAGGGAATAACACAACACAAATCAGGGCTGAGATACAGAGACCGGACAGAGAGGAGAGAGGCTAGGAACAACACAGTCACTGTCTATACCTCTCACTGGTCTATAGAGGCTAATTCCGTTCAGGGCGATGAGCGCTGACTCAACACACACCTGAGTCATCCTGTCACAGCTCAGGAATGCAGACTGACAGTTCTGAGAGAGAAATATAGAAAAAGGAGGGGAAAAAAGCTGCGAGAATGAGAGCATGTAGGGTGGATAGAGGGATACGCCTAGCCGTGACGTGGCCGAAAGCCCATCTCACCATGGTGACCAGTCCTTGTCTGCATCAGGACTTTAAATGGTAAACTATAGAGCCATTTGAATCACTGCAAAATGAACACAGATTAATGATGTTTACTTTTCTTTCTTTCGGGGCATGCCTCTCCCTCCATTGTTTCACCCTGAAGCCTTTGGGTGAGTTCCATCTAGAAACTCCCTCTACACAGGCCTGTACAGATGATCGTTGGGCCTACAGACGGATCAGCTGACAACGTTAGGAAAACGATGCAGGAGTTTCAATGGGGCAGAAGTCTGTTTGTTTGTTGTGATTCTGGACAGCCAGCTAGTTAGCAATAATGACAAGAAACTGTGGGGGAATCGTAAGTGGCTCGTTTGAGCTAGTTTCATCTGGTTCTTGATACCATGTCTTGTTTTGAGGTGTTTTGACTGATGCCATGTCTATGCTAATATGGCTCAAATTCACTAGCTAGCTAACCAACAACTGTATCAATGTATTTGAGAATCAACATGTGCTCATTGTGCAATTGTATTTATGTTTCAATAAACATTGGAAAGGAAATATAGTTTACATGACGTCAACAGTCTCTGTGTCTCTCTGTCTCTGGTAGTGATGCACCGTTATGACATTTTTGGCCGATATCCAATATGTTTATTGCCAAAAAAAATAATACCAATAACCGATCTTTAAAATTTTAGCGGCCTTTTAAGCATTCTAGTACAGTTAAATAGTAGAAACAACACACACACACACACACCACACACACACAACACACACACACACACACACACAGACCAAAAAGTTATTTTGTTGGCATTTACGTATGTCCCCATTACCAGTAAAACATAATCAAAACAGATTTCTTTCACTTACTTGCTGTGCTGTTTCGTTGTTCATTTGTTCAGTCGTTTCATTCTCAACCAGGATTTCATCATGTCAAGCAGTGAAGTTTCAGCTGTGTCTGTCCGTGGCCTTTCTTCTTCGGTGTGCACTGTCACTGTGTCCGTTTCCATCTTGTCCAGCTGTGTCTGTAACATTTCACGCAAATGTTTGTCTTCATCGAAGTAGCAGTCCTTGTACCTAGCATCGAGCATGGTGGCGACACAGTAAAGAAGCTCAGAGAGAATGCCACCGAATCGCTTGTTCACAGCCTCTTGTAGAGTACTTCTGCAAGTGTTAACCCCACGGTCTGTTTGGCAGTTTTGTTGAGCAGGCGTTTCAATGCCATGACAGAGGGTATCACGTCTGCTGCAGACACTGTTGAGGAGCTTATTTCTCCAGTCAGATGTTCAAATGGAGCGAGTTAGTGTGTTCATGTTTCCATGTTTCAAACATGTTCTCAAATGCCATTGGAATGGCAGCAGTGGTATGAGAACCAGCTCATTCTTGAGCATGCAATACGGTTTTCCTCAGTATGAAATCCTCGTCGACCCACTGTACCGTCAGACTGAGCATTGCTCATGGGGCTGACATTGCTGGTTCAATTGTCAGTCATGAAGCTAATAGCAGTGACGCCCATAGTAAGTAGTTCATGGATGTGCGTTTCAACAATACTGTGTAACTCCGGTAGGGCAACTTCCTGAAAAATAGCACCTACTTAGTAGAGTGTACCAGGGCTCGAGGTGCTCGACCAGTCAGCGAAAGCCAACATCATCCCCGACAGAGAATGGTTGATTGTCAAGGGCAATGAATTCCATTATCTTGGCGTTAATGGATTTCACCTTTGAGTTGTCTCACAAAAATGTTCTTACTCTTTCAGATGACTGCTCAACTTGTTTAGTTGTTGGAAGTGCGCTTAGTATTTTCCTGCTTTTGTTCTGTGTAGTGCTGTATTTTTCGTGCCGTCATTACGTCATCTACCTATGTTATATAGCAGGGACCGAGAGACTGAAAAACAGCTTCTATCTCAAGGCCATCAGACTGTTAAACAGCCACCACTAACATTTAGCGGCCGCTGCCAACATACTGACTCAACTCCAGCCNAAAAACAGCTTCTATCTCAAGGCCATCAGACTGTTAAACAGCCACCACTAACATTTAGCGGCCGCTGCCAACATACTGACTCAACTCCAGCCACTTTAAAAATGGGAATTGATGGAAATTATGTAAAAATGTACCACTAGCCACTTTAAGCAATGCCACTTAATACAATGTTTACATACCCTACATTACCCATCTCATATGTATATATACTGTACTCTATATCATCTACTGCATCTTGCCATCTTTATGCAATACATGTACCACTAGCCACTTTAAACTATGCCACTTTATGTTTACATACCCTACAGTACTCATCTCATACGTATATACCGTACTCTATACCATCTACTGCATCTGCCATGCCGTTCTGTACCGCCACTCATTCATATATCTTTATGTACATATTCTTTATCCCTTTACACTTGTGTGTGTGTGTAAGGTAGTAGTTGTGGAATTGTTAGGTTAGATTACTGTTGGTTATTACTGCATTGTCGGAACTAGAAGCACAAGCATTTCGCTACACTCGCATTAACATCTGCTAACCATGTGTATGTGACTAATAAAATTTGATTTGATTTGAGGTATGCACGTCAGCTTTGACATCGGTTTTGCCTATCGGCATTAAACTAGACACTGGGCCAATGCCGATGTTGGCATGTTTAGCTAATATCGGCCGATTCCGATATGCTTACCGATATATGGTGCATCCCTGGTCTAAGCCAACCCTGTCTGTTCAGCCCCAATAGGACCACGCTCATCGGTTCTGTTGCTAAACAACCAACCTGTCAGTGGAGGCTCCTCAGAGAAGGAAGAGGAGGACCATCCCCCTAATGTGAATTTCATAAAAATAAAAATTGTGAAACATTTAAAAGGTTATCCTTTTTAGATAAAACTATACTAAATACATTTGTAAAGTGGCTGTTCCACTGGATGTCATAAGGTGAATGCACCAATTTGTAAGTCGCTCTGGATAAGAGCGTCTGCTAAATGACTTAAATGTAAATGTAAATGTACATCCACGTCACCAAATCATTTATTAAATCACACTGTTTTGCAATGAAGGTCTACAGTAGCCTCAGCGGCACTCTGTAGGGTAGCACCATGGTGAGGCCAGAGGACAGCTAGCTTCTGTCCTCCTCTGGGTACAATGATTTCAATACAAAACCTAGGAGGCTCATGCTTCTCACCACCTTCCATAGACTTACACAGTAATTATGACAAAGTCCGGAGGACGTCCTACAACCTATCAGAGATCATGCAGCATGAACTGACATGTTGTCCACCCAATCAAAGGATCTGAGAATTAATCTAGTACTGAAAGCATAAACTACAGCTAGCTAGCACTGCAGTGCGTAAAATGTGGTGGGTAGTTGACTCAAAGAAAGAGAAAGACAATAGTTTAACAGTTTTGACCAAATAATTTCCTCCAAAATCAAGGAGAGAGAGAGAGAGATATTTGGTAGTATTTATTCAAACAGAGAGGGATGCTCAAACTCAAACAGAGAGGGATGCTATGTTAGATAGCTGGCTATGGCTATCCAATACTGTAACTCTTCCAAGTCAAGGTAAGCTTTTAGTTGTATTACTTTATTGCCACTGGGGCCCACCGATGTAACTGCTAAATTGCTTTCTGACTGTACACTGTATTGCATGATTGTAGCAGGTTTACTAACGTGTTAGTTCTCAATCATTTTGAATATGAGGTGACAATGATGTAGGCTGTGTGTAGCAGTTAGCAGTCATGATAAGAAGGTTTGGCATAGAAAGGTTTTTTCACCTGGTCACAGACTGCTGATGTGTTGTGCACTGAAGTCCACAAGCGAAGGGAAAAGGTGAGAGGAGAGCACGTCAATAGTTGTGATAAATAATGATATATACAAGGATCAAAGTGACCATGCTGTTTTATATGGCTGCTATGAAAGTGAACTGTTTGCGTGTGATCAGGGGTGTATTCGTTCCGCCAATTCAGTTGAAAAACTGTTCTTAAAAACGGAACGAAATGGGGATAAACATACCTGAATTTGTCCAATAGAAACTCTCGTTTGCAACTGTTGGACTAATGTTTATACCCTATATCAGCTAGATGCAGGTAAGAGGTGATACTGTTGGACTAACGATTACACCCTAGATCAGCTAGATGCAGGCAAGAGGTGACACTGTTGGACTAATGATTACACCCTAGATCAGCTAGATACAGGCAAGAGGTGACACTGTTGGACTAATGATTACACCCTAGATCAGCTAGATGCAGGCAAGAGGTGACACTGTTGGACTAATGATTACACCCTAGATCAGCTAGATGCAGGCAAGAGTGTGCAAAGTGGTATTGAATGTGTCACTGTCTTTCACATCGATTACTCAAAATTCTAAATGGAATATGAATGACAGTCATCCAATATGCTGTAATAGAAATAAGGCCATGCTATTTAAACAAAGAATAAATCATCCTCCCTGATTTTAAAAACGGCACCGATCGTCACTGCAACCCATCTATGGCATATTGATGTGGTCCTTGACATATTGAAGACCTCTCCAGGCACATTGTAAATATCTGCATATCTGCCTGGACCTAACAAGGATAAGGTTCTCCACAGCCAATCACAGACAAGATGGAGATCAGGGCACGGTTTCCCAAAAGCATCTTAAGGCTAAATGAATCATTTAGCTCAATGGTTCTAACGATGAACTTAACCTTGATCTAGAGAATATTAGGTCACCTGATCTCATCTAGGCTGGATTGGCTATCTGGATGAAGGCTTAATCTGGATTATTGGGTGTGAAGCTACTTAAAATCTCTCCCTGATCACAGTCAAGACCAGAGCTGGAGAACGGCTAGCTACTGTTAGTATAGTTTGGGTTATGGGCAATTCCATGGTAATGGAATTGCGTTGAGACTCAAGATGTATCACTTAAAATGTATTCCAAACATAAACCATTAATTTCAAAGTTTAACGAACCATACAACTCTATGCTCAAAGACTATTTTTAACAAATTTACACAGAACATTTTACAAAACCATGTTAACTGGAAGAACTGTGCAAATGCAAAGTTTAATAAGAGAATTTCGGTAAAATCTCTTCGTTTTTTTGTCTCCCCATGTTTTCCAAAAAGTCTTAAATATCTACTCCGAATTAAGATTTACCGATGTCTTCAAAAATAACGGGGTGTCAGCTACGACATGACACAATGACTTTGAAAAAAATCTCTTTTGGTTATTGAACTAGGTTAACATTAAGTGAAGTGGATTTACAACCGGTAACAGAATTTCATCATGGGATCTGTACTACATAGAAATGCATAATGATGGATATGAATGTCATTCTCTTCATGCTGATGTATCCTAAATAGGTACACAAAAAGGTATAAATATACAATATGCTCCTTTGCATATTTGGGTATTAAACAACACACTGGCTATTATTGTAATGAGTTCTACCCCAAAACAAGACCAAATTTGGTTGGTCCACATAGGACCAAATCTGAACCAATCATAGACGTCTGTTTCACAAGTTTCAACATCAAAGTACAGCACAGTAGAGTTCAGTAAAGTACAGTACAGCACAGAACAGTAGAGAAGAGTAGAGTTCAGTACAGTATATAATTTCAGTAATACCAATTACCCCACCGAAGACGTTCCTTAAAAAAAAGTATACTTATACTCGGTCATGAGACTTTATATGGGCCAATAAAATTCAGAATAAAAAGGAAAGTTTTACATCTCCCATAGTCTGAGGGTGGTTTTAACCTTCCTGACTTGGAAGTGTATCAACTCGCTATTCCAGGGCTTCTACTTGTGACATATAGTTCAACGCACTAAAGAGAAACAATGGGAACATATTGAAGATGAACATGCTCATCCCCAGAATATTTTTACCTGTCTATTTTTCAAAGGATAACGCTAAGAACATTAACAAATTCATAGTTAACATCACTATAAAAACATGGAAGAAAATGAAATGTATTCTACAAGAACCAGTATTACTCCTTAAAAACACAACCTTCTGGAACAATCCTTGGATAGCTTTTTAGGAATTCACCGATGCATTGGTCCGCATGGAAAACTAAAAGGAATAGAAACCGTAAAGGACTTGGTAACAGGTCATTAAAAAGGCATTTTGGACTGACCAATTTAGATATTTTCAATATCACAGCTCTCTTTTATTCATGTCCCCTAACACAGCTCTATTTATCCCCGTCCCGTCCCTTGACACAACTCTGTTTATCCATGTCCCTGTCTCGACACAGCTCTGTTTGTCACTGTCCCCTAACACAGCTCTGTTTATCCCCGTCCCCTAACACAGCTCTGTTTATCCCCGTTCCCTAACACAGCTCTATTTATCCCCGTCCCCTAACACAGATCTGTTTATCCCCGTCCCCTAACACAGCTCTGTTTATCCCCGTCCCCTAACACAGCCTGTTTCCCCGTCCCCTAACCAGCCTGTTTATCCCGTCCCCTAACCACAGCTCTGTTTATCCCCCCCTAACACAGATCTTTTATTCCCGTCCCCAACACCAGCTCTCTGTTATCCCCGTCCCCTAACACAGCTCTGTTTATCCCCGCCCCAACCACAGTCTGTTATCCCCGTCCCCTAACACAGATCTGTTTATCCTGTCCCTAACACAGCTCTTTATCCCCGTCCCTTAACACAGCTCTGTTTATCCTGTCCCTCACAGCTCTGTTTATCCCCGTCCCTAACACAGCTCTGTTTATCCCGTCCCCTAACCACAGCCTGTTATCCCCGTTCCCCTACACAGCTCTGTTATCCCCGTCCCCTAACACAGCTCGTTTATCCCCGTCCCCTACACAAGCTCGGTTTACTCCCGTCCCCTAACACAGCTCTGTTTATCCCGTCCCTAACAAGCTCTGTTTATCCCCGTCCCCTACAACAGCTCTTTTATCCCCGTCCCTACACACAGATCTGTTATCCCGTCCCCTAACACAGTCGTTTTTTTATCCCCGTCCCCTAACACAGCTCTGTTCCCCGTCCCTAACACAGCCTCTTATCCCGTCCCTAACACAGCTGTTATCCCCGTCCCCTACACAGCTCTGTTTATCCCCGCTCCCCTAACACAGCTCTGTTTATCCCCGTCCCCAACAACAGCTCTGTTTCCCCGTCCCTAACACAGCTCTGTTTATCCCCGTCCCCTAACACAGCTCTGTTACCCCGTCCCCTAAACAGATCTGTTTATCCCGTCCCTACACACAGCTCTGTTTATCCCCGTCCCCTAACACAGCTCTGTTTATCCCCTCCCTAACACAGCTCTGTTTACCCGTCCCCTAACACAGCCTGTTTATCCCCGTCCCCTAACACAGCTCTGTTTATCCCCGCCCCTAAACACAGTCTGTTTATCCCCGTCCCCTAACACAGCTCTATTTCCCGTCCCCTAACAAGCTCGTTTATCCCGTCCCCTAACACAGATCTGTTTTATCCGTCCTAACACAGCTCTGTTTATCCCCGTCCCCTAACACAGCTCTGTTACCCCGTCCCCTAACACAGACTGTTTATCCCCGTCCCCTACACACAGCTCGTTTTATCCCCGTCCCTAACACAGATCTGTTATCCCGTCCCCTAACACAGACCACTCTGTTTATCCCCGTCCCCTAACACAGCTTTTCTCCCGTCCCCTAACACAGATCTGTTTACCCCGTCCCCTAACACAGTCTGTTATCCCGTCCCCTAACACAGCTCGTTATATCCCGTCCCCTAACACAGCTCTGTTTATCCCCGTCCCCTAACACAGCATCTGTTATCCCCGTCCCTAACACAGATCTGTTATTCCCGTCCCCTACACAGATCCCTGTTTATCCCCGTCCCCTAACCAGCTCTGTTTATCCCGTCCCATAACACAGCTCTGTTTATCCCGTCCCCTAACACAGCTCTATTTATCCCCGTCCCCTAACACAGATCTGTTTATCCCCGTCCCCTAACACAGCTCTGTTTATCCCCGTCCCCTAAACACAGCTCTGTTATCCCGTCCCCTAACACAGCTCTATTTATCCCGTCCCCACACAGCTCTGTTATCCATTCCCCGTAACACAGCTCTTTTATCCCCTCCCCTAACACAGATCTGTTTATCCCCGTCCCTGTCACAGCTCTGTTTATCCCCGTCCCCTAACACAGCTATTTACCCCCGCCCCTAACACACTCTATTTATCCCGTCCCCAACACAGTCTATTATCCCGTCCCCTACACAGATCTGTTTATCCCCGTCCCCTAACACACAGCTTCTTGTTTATCCTCCCCGTCCCCTAACACAGCTCTGTTTATCCCCATGTCCCCTAACACAGCTCTGTTTATCCCCGTCCCCAACACAGCTCTGTTTATCCCCGTCCCCTAACACACGCTCTGTTTATCCCCGTCCCTAACACAGCTCTGTTATCCCCGTCCCTCTAACACAGATCTTTTATCCCCGTCCCCTAACACAGCTCTGTTATCCCGTCCCCTAACACAGCTCTGTTTATTCCCCGTCCCCTAACACAGTGCTTTATCCCGTCCCCAACACAGATCTGTATCCATGCCCCTAACACAGCTCTATTTATCCCCGTCCCCTAACACAGCTCTGTTTATACCATGTCCCCTCAAAGCTCTGTTTATCCCCGTCCCCTAACACAGCTCTGTTTATCCCGTCCCCTAACACAGCTCTGTTTATCCCCGTCCCCTAACACAGCTCTTGTTTATCCCGTCCCCTAACACACTCTGTTTATCCCCGTCCCCTAACACAGCTCTGTTATCCCGTCCCCAACAGCTTGTTTACCCCGTCCCCTAACACAGCTCGTTTCCCCGTCCCTAACACAGCTCTTTACCCGTCCCCTAACACAGATCTGTTTATCCCCGTCCCCTAACACAGTCTGTTTATCCCCGTCCCCTAACACAGCTGTGTTTATCCCCGTCCCTAACACAGCTCTTTATCCCCGTCCCCTAACACAGCTCTGTTTATCCCCGTCCCCTAACACAGCTCTGTTTATCCCCGTCCCCTAACACAGCTCTGTTATCCCCGTCCCCTAACACAGCTCTGTTATCCCCGTCCCTACCAAGATCTGTTTATCCCGTCCCCTAACACACTCTGTTATCCCCCCCCTAACACAGTCTGTTATCCCCGTCCCCTAACACAGCTCTGTTTATCCCCGTCCCTAACACAGCTCTGTTTATCCCGTCCCCTAACACAGCTTCTGTTTATCCCGTCCCCAACACAGCTCTGTTTACCCCGTCCCCTAACACAGCTCTGTTTATCCCCGTCCCCTAACACAGTCTGTTTATCCCCGTCCCTAACACAGCTCTTTATCCCCGTCCCCTAACACAGTCTGTTCCCCGTCCCCTAACACAGTCTGTTTATCCCCGTCCCCTAACAACAGCTCTGTTTATCCCCGTCCCCTAACACAGCTCTGTTTATCCCCGTCCCCTAACACAGATCTGTTATCCCCGTCCCCTAACACAGCTCTGTTTACCCCGTCCCAACACTAGATCTGTATCCCGTCCCTAACACAGTCTGTTTATCCCTCCCCAACCACAGATCTGTATCCCGTCCCCTAACACAGTCTGTTTATCCCCGTCCCCTAACACAGATCTGTTTATCCCCGTCCCCTAACACAGCTCTGTTTATCCCCGTCCCCTAACACAAGCTCTGTTATCCCCGTCCCCTAACACAGATCTGTTTCCCCGTCCCTAACCACAGCTCTGTTATCCCGTCCCCTAACACGATCTATTTATCCCCGTCCCCTAACACAGCTCTGTTTATCCCCGTCCCATAACACAGCTCTGTTTAACCCCGTCCCCTACACACAGCTCTATTTACCCCCGTCCCCTAACACAGCTCTGTTTATCCCCGTCCCCTAACACAGCTCTGTTTATCCCCGTCCCCTAACACAGCTCTGTTTATCCCCGTTCCCTAACACAGATCTGTTTATCCATGTCACCTGTCACAGCTCTGTTTATCCCCGTTCCTCACTAGCTCTGTTGTTGATCCCTATTCGATGGTCCTCAAGTTATGGAAAACAAAGCAGGTTGTGTGCAGTGCAGTCTGTTTGACAGTGTTAAAAAAATCAACCATGAGTTCAACCTTCCCCACCCGCTATATACAGGTGAGTCTGGATCATTCAGCGCTACCCAAATTAATGCAGGCCTAATAGAAGATAACAAATCTAATACCATGTCCACTCCACTATCAACAACAGCAGCCTGTCTGGGGGATGGGATGTTACATCTGTGTAGAATCACATCACCAAGGTTTGCTGCCAAAAAACAAAGTAAACAGGCATGATGCTTTATACAGTATGATCTTTATACTGTTTGGAATGACCAGATGATAATGATTGAAATGTTTATTTATTTAACCTTTATTTAACCAGGTAGGCAAATTGAGAACACGTTCTCATTTACAATTGCTGTGACGTCCCTGGGTATGTAGATCCATGGACAACATCAGACACAAAACAACCGTTCAAGTGGAGGATAGGACGGCTTAGTTTATTTACAATGTAGGCTAACAGTATCGATAGTATCAGAACCACTTTGCATTGTGCTGTTGTACTGCTACTATCAAATCTAAAACTGACACCTAGCTGGCTACTGTGGAATTCTCTGATCGCTTGTCTCAAACAAGAGAGACAAATTAGTAACCTGCTCAACAAGTTTGGTTTGAGAAATCTAAGGGAGTTTTTGTGCATGAAATACGGTTTTAAACACAACAGACCAATTATTATCTAGAAAGCAACGTCTTCTTTGTCATTTTAGTTAATCTTTTAGTTCGACCAACTTCAAACAAGTTCGTGTGAGGAAGGCACACTATCAGTGTTGATTTAAAAAACAATCCATATTACAAGTGCATCAACAAAAAAAATCCCTAGTTAGGCATAATACAATTATTACTTAGATTATTACGTAGCTAAGTACATTCAATCAATATTTTATTTGAATGAGGGCAACAGCTCAATGTAAAGACGAGAAACTGCTCAATGTAAGGACGAGAAACAGCTCAATGTAAGGACGGGCAGTAGCTCAATGTTTTCGCAAGCAATATCTTCCCAACAAAATAACATGGGCTCGCTGGGAAAGGCAGTTTGGGGTCGCTTACCTCTCACCATGGGGCAAAAAAAAACAAAACGTTATCTTCTTTTCTGTCCGCAGTAAAAAAACGAAATACCCCCGACAAGGTCTCCCTGGCGTTATGCAGCCGTCTCGTAACGGCAGAATGGTGTAATTCCGAGAGCAATGTGTAGTTTAATAAACCAGACCTGTTGCTGACAGCTTGGTCACATAGACAACATGGATGATAGGCGGATCGCCGGTGCGCGGGCACGGCGAAGTTTGACTGGGAGGAGGGGAGCGCGCATGGAGTTATCCAGCTGATTAGACAATCTTCTTCTTCGGTATCGTAACGTTCGAACATTTGTCTGTGCATGCCGCCACCTACTGTGCGGGAGTGTGTGGTCGATCACGTTACATTTGGTGATACAAACATTTAAAGGAATCACCATTTAAAATTGTAGCAACAATTACACCTATATAGCATAACTTTGACCCTTACTGCTCCTACTCCAGGCTGATGGCCTGGGAGGACAGGTCTCTTTCGTTCAACACACCTTGTTGCTCTTCTGCAGTAAAACCTTGTACACCCAAGTACTTAACAAAATATATATATTTTACCTTTATTTAACTAGGCAAGTCAGTTAAGATCAAATACTTATTTGCAATGACTGCCTATCCCAGCCCAACCCGGACGAAGCTAGGCCAATTGTGCGCCGCCCTATGGGACTCCCAATCAAGGCCAGATGTGATGTAGCCTGGATTTTAACCAGCTACTTCTCTGCAGCTGTCAACACAACATCTATTCTCTGTTATTTGCATTTGATTTATGCAGTACAGTTGATAACAATGGCAATTAATGCTAAGAAGCTAACCTTACTGAAGCACAAATTTGTATCTCTATGTATTGGCCTAGGACTACTACTCACCTCTGACCTATCATCCTCTACTCAGCATACGGCACCTTCTGTTCGACTCTGACAACCTCAAACTGTCTCTATTACACCGGGACCTTCTGATCCCCAGCAACATATCCCCACGATACGACACTTCTGATCCCCACGATACGACACATTTGTTTGTCCCATGCCCTCCTGCACAATTCTCACATCTTGGAATCTCCATCCTATACACTGCTGCATCATGACCATAAGCTTGGCATCTAAAACACCTTAGTGGGTTCGGCACAAAAGCTCTCAAGGGATAACTGACATATACTAACATGACATTGCCAGTTAAAGACTCCACTTCAAAACTCAAAAGGACAGACTGTGTCTTCTCAGTTTCAACACGCTCGCCACCGGGTCTGCGTCACACCAAACAATGGGCGCCACAGACACAGGCAATCCTCTATTTCAGTTGCACCACCTCCACACTTAACGCCACCCCAATAATCACTCCTTTTAAAGGTGCCCTGCTCCGGAGAACAAAGCAAGTCACAGATCTTGACTCAAGACGTGTGATGCGAAGCACCTGCTCCATCTGGGTGGAAGAAACATGGAAAATTATCACATCACTGATTTAACTGTAACCAATTTATTTTCCACCCAGCCATGACACTAAATGTGGGTCAGCCAAAAGGCAGGGATCCACATTCTCCAAAAATGCCACTCCCACTGGGGCAGAATCATTCTGCATGACCATCGGGATGAGGCTCAGCCTCTGAGGTCTCCACCACACCTGCCACAACAGGTAATTCATCCTCACTCTCGTCAGGTTCAATTTCTGAGCCATCAGAGACAGCAGAGTAGGGTTTGTAGAACTTGGTGCCATTCTTCCTCAACACATCTTCCGTCCTGCACTGGGCTCCTTCTTCTTCCCCGCTGTCCATAACCACGTCTATCAGTTCACCACACTCATGCCTCACCTTCATCCACTGTATTGTTTGCAGAACATACCCACCTTCTGTTCCTTAAACCAATTCCTTGTCTGGTTATCGCTGGCCTGGCCATGCCCGCAAAATGTGCCACAGTCGTTAGCCAGGTCTCCTCCTCGTCATCCATCTTCGGACGTGTCACATCCTTCCACCCCTGATCTAAGGTCAGTTTTGCGGTCAGTTATTGGTCGTATACCCCTCCTAAGACGTTGCATGCATCAACTAATGGTTGGGTGCCACATCATCAACTGCTCCGTTGGGCATCTGATTGCTATATTGCTGTGTTCAAAAGAACTGGGAACTCTGAAATCTCCAACTTCTGACTTTAGTGAGTTCAAGACAACTAGGAACTCAGAAGAAATAAAGCTATTTCCGTCTGGGGAAAAATCGTTTTGAATGGTCATCCAACTCGGAATTCCAAGTTGGAAACTTTGGCATCTTTATAGAGCTCTGACTTTTCCCGACTTTTTCTGAAATCGTCAAGACGTTTCCTAATCACACAAAAAGGACAAATGTTGACATAATATTCAGAGGAAGCATAACACACCCATTTGTGTACACTGAGCTAAAACCATATTTTCAGTTCACGTTTGGTAAACTGTGACAGAAGGTTAGATAGACTGGGACAGTCTATTTGTACACCAAAGACAATTCAATAAAATGTTGTGTAATTAGGAAACATGGCATAGTAATTTAATAGGATATCTGTGGTTGTACTGCCAGAGGGTAAACTGATCCAAGATTTATGCCTACAGACATCCTGACTTCCCAAGCCAGCCACACACACCCAGCCACATGGCTCAGCTCACCCATGGAAGTTGCCCCATCAGTTGTTTGATACATTTTAAATTCTACTGCCTAAAGAGGCCTTGCAGTTGCATCACAATCACCTAGCAACTGCACCAGGCGCCATGTTGGAAGACCAGAGTCGGTCTGGTGGAGTAGCCACTCAGCTGTTGTCAAAAGAATTGATGCGGTAGCCTTCCAACTTCCCTCTATGGACGGGTTGGTTGTTTAGCAACAAATCCGACTGGTGCGCAACTATGGGGTAAACTATATTTCATCCCCAACGTTTATTGAAAACAAAGTTGCATAATGAGCACTTGATTCTCAAATACATCTTTACAGTTGTTGATTAGCTAGCTAGCAAATATTTTGCCCTATTATCATCAGTTGTGTTTATTCATGGACGCCAAGGGAAGCCAGGCCCCCCTCCCCCAAACAAACATTAAATGATTTATCTTTCGTGTCTTTGTGTTTCATAATTTTCCTTCAATTCACAAGAGGCAGAACGTATCTCACAGGAGAAAGCATCACGGCGAGTAAAACAGCGTCCCTCTGTCTCTCTACGTGTAGGCCATCTATCTGATACTGTCTGGTCCAAACGAGTATGACATTGTTGCCACCCGTAGCATTGAACGCAAGGGAAGCCAGCGAGGATTTGGACACCCTTGACAAAAAAAGTATAAAAAAATTTGCCAACCAGCGTTGAACTAAACTGAGCGAGCTCAACTGTGAATGGTCCTGCCGTGAAGGAAAAAAAAGTGTCAAGGGCAGCCAGCTTTGATTTGGCGTATCTCTTGTCAAATTGCTTTGAGAGCATACATCATTAACAGAAACAACTTGAATTGTTGCATCTCATTGTGTTGTTGTCCTCCGGTGGCTAGCTAGCTAGCTACAATTGTCCATTTCCTAAATTAGCAATGGATGGAGTTAGGGATTTGGACTTGTGGTTTTACTTAATTTTCAGTACTGGCCAATTATTAAAATGGTGATTCTGATCCAACCATTAATTCAGACAGTGTTACGCCCCTGGTCTGTGAGGATGGAAGTTTAATATGTAGCCAGACGTAGAAGGCTAATGTTAACTAGCAAACGTTGCCCATGAATGGAAGTTAGGCTAGCGAGCAAGCATTTTAGCCTGGTAGCCCAGGACAACAAAAAATAAAAGCGTGTACTGTATGATAGACCGTTTCCTCAACATGAAAGAGAGGATGGCATTGGCGTTTCTCTACAAGTAGGGTGAGTCATGTTTTTTTCTACTTGCTCAAACGATCACTCGCACACGAGCAAACAGAAATCAGAACCATGGACAGCCATATCATATTTAGCTTATGTTGATTGGACTAAATGGTTTTTGGTATCTTTTAGTTGTCACTGTATGAGACTAAGCAGAGGTGATTTGATGATGTTGAAATGGTGCTGGAATAGTGGAGGCAGCTCCTGTTTTCTTTGCGACTTGCAATATCTGTCTGTGGTTCTAAATCAATAGTTGTTTAGTAGTCCGAAAATGTTGGAAACTAACTTGCTTGACCATGCTGTAGGTCACGTCTGTTACATGCAAAATGCATCGTGGACTTCACCGGACAGGAGTTGCTATCTGGTTTTGTGATAATCAATCAATCAAATGTATTTATAAAGCCCTTTTTACATCAGCAGATGTCAAAGTGCTACACAGAAACACAGCCTAAAACCCCAAACAGCAAGCAATGCAGATGAGGGAACAACATGGCTAGAAAAAAATCCCTAGAAAGGCAGGAATCTAGGAAGAAACCTAGAGAGTTGTATGGCATTGAAGCTCGTCTGGAGGTTAGTTAACACAGTTTCCAAAGAAGAAAAAAACTTTACCTCACGTTAGTCTCGTTCCAAACGTCGTAAATTGTTGGTTATCTGCACGAACCCAGCCTTTACAACGAATCATCCATACATCAATTATATTAATCATTTATTTACTAACTAACTAAATAATCACAGAAATGCATAAACAAACAAACAGTAGATATGGTTACAAGGAAATGATAGGGGAGGTTCCCTAGTGGGCTAAGCCGATATGATGGTTTGGTGGACAAAGGGAAGTGGGTGTGGACTGAGAAGGGTGGGAAAGACAAGAGTCACAACACAGTTGATAATTATATTAATTGAAATGCTAATCCTTTGCACATGAACGCTCACTCATTCGGGAATAATTGCAATCCATATATATTTACGCTCAGTGTGTCGTCGTGATCTCTGTTGGAATCGTCCGTCTTTCTGTTGGAAAGTTCATCTAAGCGTCTCTCTGCTTCCCTGGAGTCTTTCGTAGTTAGAATGGATACATCAGAGTAACATTCAGAAATGTTCTATAGAATAGATGTTTCGGCGGATGTCGGTCTTCGCATTTCAGGTTGACATAATGTCTAGCTGCAGACTAGTAATTAGTATCTAAGATTTGCTCTTATTCTGTCGGGATTGATAGTCTCAGAGTTTAACCATTTCCCGCCGTGTAGCCAATACTCCACGTGGTATGGTTAGGAATTCAAAAACCATTACAACCTTAGCTTATACTGAGGTTTTTGTGGTCTCTTCTCAAACCGTGACTGAGGTACGCAAGGTCTGAAGAGGATTTCTTCAGGTGGGGGTTTTATTCCTAACAGTAGAAAAGGGCTGTCCCATGAGCCAGATCATGTCTGTGCTCATGGGGGCGGGCCAATGACTTAGTTGAACTTTAAAGGGAATACAATTCTCTCACATTAACATCATTACATCATTTCACAAATAGTTTCATCTTTACTCATTCATTTTTTACAATAATTAGACGCAAACCTCATAACGGAGGCACCTGTATAAACAGAGTTATGGTAATGTGGCTGTATTGTCTTTCATGCGGTCACAAACATGAATCAAAACGGACCGGGTCGTAGCTGGCTTCTCCACCGACCGTTTACACATTCTCCAAAACATGGACGTTGTCCAGTTCTCAAGTTCTGTGATTTAGAAGAAGTTCCTTTGTTCTACTGTGGAACTCTCTCTCTCTACACTGCATGGCCAGGAGGACGGTGTCTCCTCCAGGAATTTATGACCTGAGATAACAGAACCTGGGTGTAGGAGGGAGAGAGAGGGGGATGCCACACTCTATACCAAGAAAGGGCCACGTCATGACAGCAGTTATGATATCATTTAGGACCTTGAGCTTGGCTGAGGTGCACCCATGACCAGCTCTGAAACCAGATTCCATAGCGGAGAAGGTACGGTGGGATTCGAAATGGTCTGTGATCTATTTGTTAACTTGGCTTTCGAAGACCTTAGAAAGGCAGGGTAGGATAGATATAGGTCTGTAACAGTTTGGGTCTAGAGTGTCTCCCCCTTTGAAGAGGGGGATGACCGCGGCAGCTTTCCAATCTTTGGGGATCTCAGACGATACGAAAGAGAGGTTAAACAGGCTAGTAATAGGGGTTGCAACAATTACGGCGGATAATTTTAGAAAGAGAGGGTCCAGATTGTCTAGCCCGGCTGATTTGTATGGGTCCAGATTTTGCAGCTCTTTCAGCACATCAGCTTTCTGGATTTGGGTGAAGGAGAAATTGGGAAGGCTTGGGCAAGTTGCTGTGGAGGGTGCAGGGCTGTTGACCGGGGTAGGGGTAGCCAGGTGGAAAGCATGGCCAGCCGTAGAAAAATGCTTATTGAAATTCTCAATTATCGTGGGTTTATCGGTGGTGACAGTGTTTCCTAGCCTCAGTGCAGTGGGCAGCTGGAAGGAGGTGCTCTTATTCTCTATGGACTTTACAGTGTCCCAGAAGTTTTTGGAGTTTGTGCTACAGGATGCAAATTTCTGTTTGAAAAAGATAGCCTTTGCTTTCCTAACTGCCTGTGTATATTGGTTCCTAACTTCCCTGAAAAGTTGCATATCGCGGGGGCTACTCGATGCTAATGCAGTACGCCACAGGATGTTTTTGTGCTGGTCAAGGGCAGTCAGGTCTGGAATGAACCAAGGGCTATATCTGTTCCTGGTTCTACATTTTTTGAATGGGGCATGCTTATTTAAGATGGTGAGGAAAGCACTTTTAAAGAACAACCAGGCATCCTCTACTGACGGACTGAGGTCAATATCCTTCCAGGATACCTGGGTCAGGTCGATTAGAAAGGCCTGCTCGCTGAAGTGTTTTAGGGAGCGTTTGACAGTGATGAGGGGTGGTCGCTTTGACCGCAGACCCATTACGGACGCAGGCAATGAGGCAGTGATCGCTGAGATCCTGATTGAAGACAGCAGAGGTGTATTTGGAGGGCACGTTGGTTAGGATGATATCTATGAGGGTGCCCGTGTTTACGGATTTGGGGTTGTACCTGGTAGGTTCATTGATCATTTGTGTGAGATTGAGGGCATGTAGCTTAGATTGTAAGGCGGCCGGGGTGTTAGGCATGTCCCAGTTTAGGTCACCTAACAGTACAAGCTCTGAAGATAGATGGGGGGCAATCAATTCACATATGGTATCCAGGGCACAGCTGGGGACAGAAGGTGGTCTATAGCAAGCGGCAACGGTGAGAGAGTTGTTTCTGGAAAGGTGGACCATCAGGGTTAAATAATATTAACAGTGGTTGTAGAGGGTGCAACAGGTCAGTACCTCAGGAGAAAATGTCAGTTGGCTTTTCATAGCTGAGCATTCAGAGTTCGAGACAGCAGGTGCGGTTGAGAGAGAGAGTTGAAAACAGCAGGTCCGGGACAAGGTAGCACATCTGGTGAACAGGTCAGGGTTCCCTAGCCGTAGGCAGAACAATTGAAACTGGAGCAGCAGCACGATCAGGTGGACTGGGGACAGCCAGGAGTCACCAGGCCAGGTAGTCCTGAGGCATGAACGTAGGGCTCAGGTCCTCCGGGAGGGGAGGGAGAATTAAAGGGAGCATACTTCAAATTCTGTTAAATTCTGTTCAAATAGAACTTTGTTCTCTTCGTTATGCTTGACGCGGTGCAAGTCCCATCTCTCCCATCTCCTCATTGGTTTTTAGGAGCATTTACCCACATGGGTGATTGAAAGATAAACTGAGGTTCACACTCCAGTCGGTGGTGGTGGCAATGCTCCTAGTAAAGTTGGTTGTTAACCACCATATAAAATCCAAAGAAGAAGAAGCCTAAATAGGAGAGTTACTAGAAACAAACTCGGTTTACACTTTTATCTGTGGATTAATTCTCGGAGTAGAGAACCTTGTGCTTTTCAGGTAAAATAACAACCCAATGTTTGGCTTTCTCAGTGATTTTACCCCCGAACCGCTACCGATTAGCATAGACATGACATCATACAAAACACCTCCAAACAAGACACGGTATTAAGAACAAGATCAAACGAACATACACAATTCACCACGACAGTTTCTTGTAATTATTGCTTGCAATCTGGCCAACCATAACAACACACTGCCTTTTGCCCCTTTGAAGCTCCTGCATCGTTTTCGTGACTTTGTTAACTCCTTCAGAGGACAGAATATTTCCAAATAATTCCCATAGAGATAGATAGAGGACTGTAGTGCCCGGAAACCTGATTAGCATGGGCCGCGCCATTGAGGACTTTCAACTTTTTGAAGTAGGCAACTGGGTGGGACTTCCTATGGTTTAAGGAAGGATCACATGATTCCATCTGGGTCATCAGGAGGGATCAGTCAAAGACAGTACAGTATGAAGTTAGGCAGAAACGTATTCTCTCATTGAAATCCCTGATCACGCTTTAAAAATCAAATCAATTTTTATTTGTCACATACACATGGTTAGCAGATGTTAATGTGAGTGTAGCGAAATGCTTGTGCTTCTAGTTCCGACAATGCAGTAATAACCAACAAGTAATCTAACCTAACAATTCCACAACTACTACCTTATACACACTTATACAGAACTATACCTTATACACACACGTGTGTGTATAAGGTGGTGTCATGGCGACGTTGGCTAAGCTCGTGCAGAAACACATAATTTGGATTTGATTTGATTTGAAAGGTCGTCTGGCGAAGGAACTGTGCAGGGCGTCAAATCAAAGGCACGACTTCGATATAAAGTTGTTTTTGACAAAGATGTAAATGTGTGAGTTTGTCACTTTCATGAGGTTGGAGTAATAACATGTTCAACTACTTAAGACTTTGGCTCAAGTTGAGGTTGTGCCTTTAGATTTAAAAAAAATCCATATCTGTAGCTGGCAGTAAATCGCCAACCTTGGCTTTATACATGCTGAAACAACACACTCTAGGTGGAAGTACGCACCCTTTCAGTTTGTTTGCCAATACATAGAGGTAGTAGAATAAGAAAATTTACTAGGCCTACTTCAAAATGGAGATGGCCTCAATGGCCCATGCTCTCACAAATGCCATGATGGATCAGATACAATGATGCGATGTCTATCTAAGTCTATGGGTATTCCTCTTGTTGGATCAGCTAAAAAGGAGGACTAGGAAACAATAATAAGAAAATACTCTTACTTTTTTTCAGACTTCCATAGTGTTTTTAATCTATTAATTACATAATACTGTAACTATCACATAATACTATAATTTCAGAGATTGGTAAAATATTGATATAATTAAAACGTCGTTATTGTGACCGTGAACGCACCACACCCCCGAGTCCCCGACACTGACTAACTACATGACCCAAAATGCATTTCGAGAAGATTGCCGACACATTTACTTCTTCTCAAATGTATTTCCGACTTACCGTATTGCGATTTATTTACATGGCGATCACCTTGTCTTGAAAATGTTCAACAAGAAACCGCGAAGAAACTTCAGGCAAAGGAAAGGAAAATCGAGCGATGAAGATGAACACAAGAGCGGAGAGGATGATGGAAGTAAAACACAAGCTACCGCTTCTAGCATAAAGCCCGCCAAGTTGCCGCAGAATCGGGGGATCTCATGCAGTTCCAAGCGGGAGGCGATGTCACCCAAGTCGGACTCGAGTGGTGCTGAAGACGCGGTAGAATATGGTACTAGTGGGCTGTTCGTTGGCACTAGACCGCCTAACAGTAAAGAGGAAAAGGATGGACGGAAGAAGAAAGGAAACGTGCTCAGCTTCTCTAATGAGAAAGAAGGTAAGCGTTTGACCTGTTTTGTTACGTAAACTCACAGTCCACAGACGTATTTCAAACGTCACTAACTGACGGTAAGGTGGGTGTTGTGTAAGAGTATCTGTAAAGTGGCTTCCCCTCCTTGTGTCCTTAATTTGTACTGTCTGAAAAGTGAAAACACAGGACTGGTGGCGGCAGCAATATGGGACATTAATTGCATTTCCTATATAGGAATTTTCTATCCTTCACCTGGCTAGTTCTCTAGTTCAGGTGGAGGAGAGGGGTGAATCTCTATTGTATTTTCTTGATTCCATGCATTGTCGCTTCTTGCCCCCTTCTCAAAACACATTGGAAGAGAAGATCAGAGGGGAGGGCATGAAGAATCAAGGAAATACAATTTAGATTCACCCGAGGTTTCAATAACTTGTTTGACAAGGACAGGAAGCCATTTCAGATGTATGGTGAACCCAATGTCTTGATTTAGAGAGACAATCAGTTGTGTTAGATAAACTTTTAATATCTCTTCCCATTTTGAAGGATCTGAGTTCAAACTAAAGAAATCGTCAGATAAAGCTGTGGTCTTCCAAGCCAGGAGAAAGGAGGCTTCCCCTGCAAAGACCTCCCGGCCTACTGGTGAGCACAACGTTGCCATTTTAACGCTGTAAAAAACACACCACAGTTAAGGCTAGATGATTGATCAGTCTAACCATGTCTGTTTTGACCCCAGCCAGGAAAGATGTGACTGTGGTTGCGTCCCGGAAAGAGAGGTCCGGTAGCAATGTGTCCGGAGAAGAACTGTCATCAGAGAGTGACGGAGAGGGAGACGCCAAGTCAACCACATCCAGCTCTGCCTCCTCCATGTCCTCCACATCCTCCAAGTCCTCCACTCAGAAACAGAAACCAGGTCAGTCTCACAGATAGCCTGGGCTCCAAAGAAAAGGCTATAATTTATCCAATGCCAAAAATGTGCACCAGCAATCAGCCAAATGCTGGTGAAAATTCTGAATGGCTAGTAAGTTTTTTTTAAATCAGTCAGCCACACTGGCTGGTAGACGCAAAAGTTAGTTTCAGGACATGGACTATATCAAAGAACTCTGAAGAGTGAGTTTGTCTTAACCAGCCTGTAGCTACAACGGCCCCTTGCAGGGTAAGATAATCCACCCCTGGTCTACACAGAGACAGGCAGATAGGCAGCATTCTGAAGAGACTGTGTGTGTGTGTGTGTGTGTGTGTGTGTGTGTGTGTGTGTGTGTGTGTGTGTGTGTGTGGTGTGTTGTGTGTTGTGTGTAAGTGGTGATCCCAGAATCGCAAGAAGGATCCAGGCGGCCAGAAGGCAGCGTCAGGCGGCCAGAGCCCAGAAAGACTATATCTCCCTGGGGAGAGACGGGGAGTGCTCCCCCCGGACCCCAGACCAGGACCTGGAGGAACGCACTGACGAGGATTATGATGATGATGATGAGCCAGACGACCATGAACGCAGGATTGAGTTTGCCCCGCGGTCCAAAACCATCAGGGAGAGGATAGCAGAGAAGATGGGTGAGGAGGGAGTTGAGAGAATGGAAGATCTATTGTTTTGTTGTCTTGGGCAACAGTTTATTTTTTTATTCGTTTTAGTAATAAATAATAAACAGGCAGTTTATAATCAAACCCCATAATGATGTATCTATGGCTTTGAGTTGTAGATGAATTTATCACACCTCCTTTGACTGAGTTTTTAGTCCTTGTTGTGTTGATACTTGAGGTAGTGACATTCTGTCTTTCTCTCTGTATTTCTGTGTATGGCTCTGTCGCTCCATCCCTGCCGGTGTTGGTACAGGAGGTAGTGGTGCTAGTCAGTCTGACGACCAGGAGAGCGAGGACAACAACCTCTGGGAGGAGCAACAGATTGGAAAGGGAGTCAAGAGACACCCTGGGGAACAGGTAATATACTCACCCCTCTGTCTCACCTACCCACACACACACACACTTTCAGTTTCATTCCACCGCCTAACTCTGTCTGTCCCCCTAGAGTCCATCAGGCAGTGAGGGCAGTGGCTCTGTGAGGAGCAGTAGTAGTAGACGGAAACAGAGAGTCAACATCCCAGAGTGTCTGCCTCTCATCAGCCTCAGCGTGGTGAAGAAGAGGATCACTGGGAAGTCAGTTCATTCATCCTTCCATTGCCCTCTCAATACAATGTACCTCATGTACTCTAGCTGCAAAATAATGTTTGTCTAGTAAATCAAAGCTCCACCTTTTCTCCATTTCTCTTCTCCTCTCTCCCCTTCATCCTCCCACCATACCTCTCCTTCTTCCTCTCCTCCCTGTCTCCAGACTGTGTGATCTACGGGAGGTCCACAGGGCTCATGAGGCAGACCTGAGGAGGATGGAGGTGGACATGGACAGCTCTAGAACCTCTCTGGAGAACCTGGAGAGCTGTTCCTCCGACCGCCAGCTTCAGTTCTACCGGGCCACCAACGCCTACATTCAGAACCTGGTGGAATGTCTCAGAGAGAAGGTCAGAGAACAGAGGGATTCTGGGTAACAGGAAGTGTCTGTTGGCATGATCTGGTCTTTAAAATGACAAACAGAAGCACTGTGAGATATAATGTGAAAGTTTGTGATTGAGACAATGTTAAGGAGGGGTGATAATAAGAGTGATTGACTGATTAATTGATCATCTCTAGGTGGTAGAGATCAACAGTGTGGAAGTGGACATGCACACTCTTCTGTCTGACCAGGCGGAGGTACTGTTGTCACGGAGACGAGAGGCCATACGGCAGGAGTCATCTAGCCTACAGCAGCTCAGCTGTGAGTGTGTCTGTTTGTGTACTATGATTGTGTGGTCCTAGTCAGTGAAAAGGCAGAATGTTAACCATAGTACTCCTCCTCACACTCTCTTGATTGTTTTATTTTTTCTGATTAGCTGTAGTTGGGTGAATTTCTAGACTTATTATCTCTCTCTCACTCTAGATGCCACTGATCCACAAAGTGAAGGAGACTCCGGGGAAAGCGGGAATGAAAAAACAAATAAGAGGTGAGTACTCCGTTTAGTACTTACACATCGCTTTAGCTGCTGTATTCACCAGTCACAATGTTACGAGGTCATTTCCACCACTGCGTCACAATGTTATGAGGTCATTTCCACCACTGCGTCACAATGTTACGAGGTCATTTCCACCACTGCGTCACAATGTTACGAGGTCATTTCCACCACTTTCACAATGTTATGAGGTCATTTCCACCACTGCGTCACAATGTTACGAGGTCATTTCCACCACTGCGTCACAATGTTACACGGTCATTTCCACCACTGCGTCACAATGTTACGAGGTCATTTCCACCACTGTCACAATGTTATGAGGTCATTTACACCACTGCGTCACAATGTTACGAGGTCATTTCCACCACTGTCACAATGTTACGAGGTCATTTCCACCACTGCGTCACAATGTTACGCGGTCATTTCCACCACTGCGTCACAATGTTACG